>NW_026916104.1:2080000-2215000 GCF_034315485.1 Pezoporus occidentalis | reverse complement strand
AATTTATCTGTTCACAAAACATTTTCTTTCTGGTCTCAACATGAAATAAATGTACTCAATAATAGATCTGAAGTATTTTGCTCAATTACTCTTGGGAAGGAGGAAACATCTCTGGGCTACAGTGGTGAAATAGACTAAAAAACATGACCTGTGATGAGCAGTATCCAGAAACATTTTTCTGTGGGTGTTTGAAATTTACTCCCATGCAACAGAAGGTCCTTTCAAAATCTGCCTAAGTTCTGTTCAGGGGCTTATGATACACACAGATTTTTTTAAATCCTTTTACACACAGCACATCTCATGGCTACTGGCTACTTGTGTTACATTTCTCTCAGTATTTTCTGTCTGTTTCTTTTCAAACTGAGAGGCTGAATTTGGGATACTGTCTGTAGCTGACCAAGGCAGGCATGGACAGAGAATTAAGAGAGTTTGTTAATTTAGATCATGAAACTCCAGAAATAGTATAACTATAGTACAACATTGTACATATTCTCATTTTAATTTCCTTTAAGCCTACACACTTTGGCATAACAAGCCTAATAGCTATTAAAAGAGAACAGAAAATTCTCCAAACATGTGAAGCATTTGTAGGAAAAGTCATTATTGTTACCATTACTTTTGCTGAAACTCTACTGGGACGACAGACTTTTTATTTTTTTATTAGCTCTCTACGAATAGGATGCGAATTCCCGCATATGCACTAATCAATACTTTCTCCTTCAGTACCCTGAGAAAATAAGGGATTCAGATGATATCTCCTTAAATGTCTTAAGAGAATGCCTATGGCATCTCATATGCTTTAAATGCTAATCTGAAAAAAAACCCTGCAACCAAACAACAACAACAAAAAGCAAAGCACATCCTCCCACTCCATCCCCAAACATTCACATGGCTTCGCTTCACAGTCGGCTACTTTCCATGCAAAGATGTTCTGAAATAAGGCTTATTAACACTCAGGGTCCGCTCCAAAGCTACCATAAAACTCAATAATCCATCTTTTTCAAAATACACAAAATATTTTCAGCAGTCAAACAGTAACAGACAGGTTTCTATTCTGTGCATTAGAAGCCTGATGCAAAGCTATTAACTTCAGGGGGACTTAGATTAGCTTTTTTTTCATTCACTAAGGCTGCTCTTTTCTTTCATTATGCCTGGACTGAAGATTTGTCCTCTGTTCACAAGATAAAAATATCTTATTGGTTTAGGGTATGATACTGTACAATTACATCGCCTCTGCCTATTTTTTAGGTGGTTGCATTTATATGATAGTTGATAAAATGTTTCCAAAATATTCTGGCCTCAATTAGGCACTGAAGAAAAGTGATTAGAGTCTTAAAAATGTTCACACCAGGAGTTCCCAAGTACTGTAAGCTGTAAAGTTCTGCCAAAGAAAGCACGTCTGGGTGGCAGGATGGCTTTTTTTTTTTGACACAGCAAGCAAGAAAAATGTCATTAATTCTGACAAAATATTCAGGTCAAGATTTGCTCTTCTCACCATTATGGAGAAGGGTTTCACTTTGTCTGTAATGGCATTTAAAGAGCCACGAGCAACACAGCTGTGGAAAATGTTGCACCAAAGGAAGTGGGGACATGAATATGGGATTGCAGCTTCACTAAGAAAGAACACAAAAATCTGCCCATTCTCATTCTTGTGCTTAGATAATAGCTCTGTATTACCCACATTACAGAATATCAGTTTTACATCCCTCTCAGATTATCTCAGTTTAAGGATTTGAGATGTCCGAAGTGGGGTAAGTCCAACCTAAATTGTTCATCTTGCTGCTGAAACACCACGGGGTAATAAGACAGTTTGGAGATCCAGCTAGAACGTATTTCAAAGAAAGCAAGGCATGACAGCAAGTATCCCTGTTGAACATTAGAAATATAATTTAACAAGAGAAAATTGGTTTTCCCGGCACAGATTGAAATAAGCAGATGAACAATGACTTTACTTCCCACAAGACTTCAATTACTCAAACTTAAACAAAAACATTCACAAACGCAACTGAAAGAATAAGAGTCATAGTTCTAGTGCTGAATCAACTTAACAAATGCGATGGTGTAACACCAATAGAGTAGCTGTTGTTCTAATAGTTATATTAAACCTCTGAGCATAATAAAAATGGCTTTGATATTTCCATAAGGCAGAGTAAACTCAGCCTGAGTACTATGCTTAAACCATTAACAGTATTGTTGCCTTCTTGATGATTAGTTTGTGTTTGGAGTAATTTACTATATTTTACACTAGAAAAGGAGAAATTATGCATTAGGGAAGGAACATTCCTTCTTATTTGTCCCTTTTTGGAAATGGAGAAGTTTATCTGGCCCTTAGCATACTTTTTAAATTTTGTTGCTTTCAAACTGGTTAAAGTTGCACATCATCATCCGAGAATTAAGTGGGCTAAATTCTGTTCTGGAGCATGTATATACAACCCTCAACTTAGCCAACATCCAGGGCTCCTCTATAGGTATATAAAGGGAGAATTTAGTCCTTTTCACTACTTTTTTGTGTCTCTTCATAAGGCTTCATTTGTCCAATGAGACAAAAAAAAAATGTGAATAGATACAAATAGATAATAAAATAATAATAATAATAGATACATAAACAAATTAGTAATCATGCATCCTTCTTGGCTGGCCCTAATGTAAGGCCCATATGTTTTAAGCAATGCCCCTATGAAATCTCCTGAGTATTTTTGAAGGCTACTTATCTCTCCATCAGGATCCTGCAAGCAAACACGGCATGCATTATGCAAAGCATTAGCTGGGCACCTGACATGGGGGTGGTCTCAATCTGGAGTCTCATTTCCCAGCCTAACATAGGATGCAAGTGTCACCAAGGCAATGTGTTGAGCTCCCAGGAAAGCTGAAAGAAGGAAGGAAAGTATGCCCTCAGTGACGCCTGCACACAGAGAAGAAGTTGGAACCCTGGTTAGAAGGATGGCATGAGACAAAGCCTAAGAAATGAAAGGATGTAAGGAGATGAATGACACAGGCTGTGAAGGACTTGGCAGAGTTCCAGCAAGGATTCAGGATATCTCAAAGGAGAGGGAAAGGGTGAAGAACAAGGGGGGGGGGGGAAGCAAGAGTCTGATTTACACCAACGAAAATAGGAAATTCAGCTAAAAGGCTGACAATCTGTTATCTGCTTATCACTCTGCATAGATATTTCAGTGGTATCGGGCAGTAGAGAGTGTCAAATTCTGTTCATGCTGTTACACCCACACACAGCTCAGCAGGTTAAGACTGGCGTGTTCTAGCTTAATTGTGCCTGAGTCAGTCCAAGCACGTACTTTTGTAAGGTACTTTTCTCTTTACAATTTTCTTTTTTTTTTAATTTTTATTAGCAAGATCAAAAAGGGCACATACAAGAGAAGACAAAACCAAAAACCTTGTAAGATTTTATCAGGTCCAAATTAAACTGTTAGAGTGTTCCCTTCAACAGACTATCCAATGGCACTTGAATGCCAAGCACATACCAGGGTTTTACAGTCTTACAAGGTGCTGACTTCTTCTGATGGAATTTGTTGCTCAGTGTTTCATACCACAAGAATAGCATCCATTGTACTTACTTGTTTTGCCAAACAACAGTTGTTTAAAGGAGCCATTAGCGGAGTAGTGTGGCTTTTCACATACCAAATGCCACCTATCCAATGCTAGCCTGCATTTCACATACAACAATACAGCTCTGTTACTGTGGCATAGTTACATACTGTGTTGAATAGCAGCCTCCCATTTGTGTCCACACTTCGGGTGAGTAGCCACCAAGTTCAGAAAGAAGACAATGTTCAGTAGCAAAAAATAAAGGTGTTAGTGTTAATTCCACAGGTCCAAAGTGTACCTGTAAAATGGGAAGTGGGAAGAGAGAGTGAGAAGGAGGAGGTATGAACTCTTTGAATCTATCGTGGAATTTCAATGCCCTCACTCCTTCTTTTTTACCCAATGATTTCCATCAAGGGGGGAAAAAAATGCATGTTCCATATCTCTTTTACTTTCTTCCAAAAGTTTTGAGAGAGAAGGAAAAAAAACAGAAAAAATAATCACATCTGAGGCTTTCCTGCACAGAGAAAAAATTAATTCTTTTTCAAACTGTATATTCAGCTACACCTGGTGAGCAATAAAGAACTAAAACCTACCTAAGAATTAAAATCTTTGATGCATCTGGGATAGGAAAAGAATATGTTACACCCCCATTACAGGAAGACGCCATATAGAGTTTATTTGACAAATCACACTGCATTAAAAAGGAAAATGTCTTCTGCAAGGCCAGGGACAGCCTCAGGCTGCTGATCTATGTCTCTGGGATAGATACACTAATGACAGTACAAGTTTGAACCTCTACTAGAGGGACTGTAGTTCAAATAAAAGAGCACGACCTCAACCTTTCTCAGCAGCAGGGTGCCTGGATCTGCCCTGGCTGATGAGGAGCTGACTGGATCAGAAGGATGTTACAGTACTGTCAAAGTAAAGCTGAAAACATCTTTAATTTCCTAAATACCTTTTTAACCTATCCACAATTTCAATTGAAAAGCTTCATGCTAGTCTGCCAGCCAACCCCCTAGCAAATACTTCTCATACACACTCCCCCTTTCAGAAAATTAATTTTTACGTTAGAAAGTATTCAGTTTCATTCAAAAGTAGTTATTCCATGTTTCTTAACTGAAGAACAAGTCACTTTTCCTTTATACTGATATAACCGTGAGAAGTATTCTCAAGGGCTAACTTTAACTGAGTCAGATTTCCCTAAACTGCCTTTGTAGTTAATGGATAGAAAAACACTTCCCTAGAGAGTTAATTCAGCAGTTCCCTGACCCCAGAGAGCCTGTCTCACTTTGTGGTCTCTGAAGGGAACCTGAAGAAAATGGATGCCGTTAATCTTTCTGAATAGCCCTCTCCATGCAACACCTGAAGGGGTTTGCACTTGTTTAACTGAGATTATGGAAACAATAGAAACACAAAATAAGTTTCCTTGAACATGTACTTTATGCAACAAAATAATGGGTTATTAGCTACTTACTACAACAAAGCAAAACAAGGAGGGAAGATGTGTCTACTTAGGTTAGATTCTTATTTTCAGGAGGTTGAGCATTTTTTAATTTATGAAACAATCTAAACATAAACCAGGCAGAGTTTGTGGTACAACTTCTTCAGGATTCCAATATAACTTAGTGTTAATTGATAACAGCTGCTGTATGAAAGGAACAATCTCATGTAACAGAAGAATTTGATACATGGATGGGGAAAGAACAATAGTGCCCAAGATGTTTTGAAAACAGCATGCTGAAAATGTTTTACTTGAAGTCTTTGAATGAAAAGTAGCAAGTGTAAAATCTGAGGAAACTGCAGCATCCAGACACATAGAAGATCCAGAAAACCTTCCAGTGTGAACTCCACTATCCTGAGCAGCAGAATGAAGTCCCGGTAATGTCTGAATTTTCTGAAGAAAGAGAAATTCACATGAAAGCACTCGGACAGTGACCGAGCAGCCAGCCTAACCAAGCACAAATGGATCTCCACAGAGCATTCCCGTTTTCACTTCTGATTCACCAGTAATGAATCAAGTCTCTCCTACAAAGCTTATTTTCCAGTGTTGACCTCTGCCTTCTTGCTCTGTTTCGCAGAAATATGAGCCAGTGGCGCAACATTTCCTTCCTAACACAGGGAAGTATCTTTCACTACCAGCACTGCCCTCTGCCTTCCACCAGATGAAGAGGAATCTTTCAGTGTGTGCTCAGCTGATTACCCCTTACATGCATTCATCACCTGGCATATGTAGAAGACAAATCTCTTTCCCAAAGCCTTAGTGCTTAACTTACATGGGAAGAAGTAACATGAATACTAAAGGGAGAGGAAGGCACAAGCTATTCAGTAAACAGTTGCTCAAATGCTATGATGCCACCGCAGACTGTTGCATGGCTGACATCCCCTTTAATTTTTGGTCAGTAAATTCACAGTTTGTGAACAGATTGATCAGTTACTGTTTGTTAATACACCTAATCCATGCACGTTCCTGGTTTCTATGCTTTGTGAAGCCAGGTACCATGGTATACAGGAAAACAGAATCGTTTTGCATGAGTTCTCTAATCTCCAGTTCTGAAGCGTAACAGGACCACAGCAATTCTACCTTGTTGTAGGCACCAGTTGCTACACCACAAGTATGGTCACCCAAAGTGAATACAAAATGTGATCTCTAAAGGCTTGATCTTTGCTTGAACAAAGGATTTTTTTTAAAATCAAGCAGTAACTTGTTTCCACACAGAATAACAAGCATATTAAGTTAATTTCTTGTTTCAGTATGTCTTCTGGGATCAAATTTAAATCATCCCTTTTAATAATAACAGAGATCTATTTACAGGCAAATGTCAGTAAGAGGAAGCATTTCAAGATGCTTAAAAACCTATTCAAAAAGTTTTCACTGAGAAGCTCAAGGAACCATAAACAAGAGAGGTTGTAGCCGGATGCCATTATAGGATCTGAAAAGAAGATTATTCCTTAGAAAACATGACCATGATATGATTATTTTTCTATGGATTGTAGAGTTTGGTACTATATCCCCTCCAAAGATGTAGTTAACTTACTTGAATTTTATAATAATGACGTATGACACAGTGTCCTCTGGGATTAATCACAAATATTTTTAAAAGATGAGGCTTCGTTGTAACTTTGTTCTTTGTATCTTGGCTTTTGTTAGCGCATTTTAATTAGGATCTGGTATCTGCAATAAACAGTAAACATAAAGAGCTTTGCAAAAATGTATTAGACTGTTTGTTTTCACACTCTAATGCATATTTGCACAATTTTACCATGAAAAAGGAAAACATGCTAAGCTCTTGGGCTCTATCCCAAATGTCCTGGAATAGAATCTGGAAATTACTAAGAATCAAACCAAACCACGTCATATTTCAGCAATTAACCTAAGAAAAGAGGGCACACTCTCTGTGTGAAAGATAGTTTTGTGGGAGGCATTTGTGAAGGAAAGAAGCTTCCAGAAGAGAAACACAAGCAACTATTTGCAATTTGATTTAATTTTCTTTGACCAGGTAAAAGCTTGATAAATGCACTGGGGTTATAGACTTTTTTCTTTTAACAACAGTGGAGAAAGTATTTATCATTTATTCCCCATTGTTGAAGGGAAATGTGTCTGAAAGAAATTGAGAATAAAAATACAGCTGGAAATTTGGTGCACTACTATTTATTTTACAAGTTACACAGATGACAAAAATACAAAAGAACAATTTTGGAAATATGCAGAATAAGTAAATATATATATATAATCATAGTGAATAAAAAAAACAGATACTGACAACAAGCAGCCCTGGATACCAGGGGCTAGATAAACGGACTTTATTATAATCACATGTATACTGATTCAAAGAAAGTTCTGGGGATTAATGTCACTTTTGTAATACACTATAATTTCATATATATATATATATATATATATATATATAAAATCACTCAGAACTGAAAATGATATTTGCCAAAGACAGATGCACTTTCATTTCAAAGTATTCCTATCAAACTCTATCAGAAAACTTGAAGGGTTTAAAATGTGGCTCCTGTGAACAATTGGTATTGATATGACACCTTGATAGTATTTGAACGTGACACAAAAGTCATAAAAGTATATAAGCAATTGTAAGGTGTAAAGTGATTTTTTCCACCAAAGCTAGGCTTTAATGTGTTTCCAAATAAAACACAAGATTAAGTAATTTATTTTGTCATATGATTTATTTATGGGCTGAAACACTGTAAACAACAGATAAAAGATACAGACTCAGATGTCAAAGTAAAAGATGAAAATCATTACATTTTATTAGCAGAAGATATATAAAAATGCCAAAATGAACTGTAAAGAGAAGGAAAGTGTTATGCTCAGAGGTCCTGCAGCAGAGTTGCATTTGTTTTTCCCACCTCCCCTAAAGGGGAATAATAGCTCTGAATTTAATTAAAAATCTATTTTTTAAGATTAAAGTCATGAAAAAGTTAAAAGACTGGATCACAAAGAAGAGTAACTGTGAGGATCTCAGGGAATATGAACTGATGAACTCCCTTATATTTTATTTCCTCTCAACTATTTGTGGGAGGATCACTAGCGTTGCATAGGAATTGTTAGTCCTGGATAAAAGCAAGGATTTCATAAAGCAATAAATTTTTCATTAGTTTTACATAAATTTTAGTAGCAATAGTTTAATTCCAGCCAAATTATTTCAATCAGATGAGTTGCTGCTGAATGTAACATTATACACTATATTAACTGGGGCATTTAGAAACCTGGTTCCTAACTGTGCTGCAAGGCTCGAGGCATTGTTTGCCATACATTTTTTTCTTAACATGTAGAATAAAAGTAAAATAGAAGAGATAATGAGAATGAAACTAAAAAGGAATTTTATAAACTTCTAACCACTCAGAGAATTGGAAAACCCAAACTGACTAGACACTTGTGAGGTGTTTTAGTATATTTATACGCCTAGAGTTTTCTTGGTCCTCTTAAAAATAAGTTAGAAGTGTTATGATGTAATTTCTCAGGCTTCAGCTTCATCTGTCCTTTTTCTCAGGCCACATATTGACACTCCAAGAAAAGACTGGAAGAAATAATCATGTTGCATTTGATCCTGACAAATTCTGAAATGATACAACCCTGCAAGTATGTTCATGACACACATGAACATCTCAGACAAGCTCAAGTAGGAAAACAGAATTTCTCAGATAATTCAGAATCATTTATGGCTTGTCGGTCAAGACCAACCTCTTCTTCCTCTAGATATCTGATAACAGATCCTGGTACTAAGCACAATACTGTCCCCTGCAAAGCAGATACAGCCTCTAGTCATAGGCAAGCCAAAGGTTTTCAGGGCAGCCTCATCTGAGGCATATTCCACAAGTGTAACTCAAAGGCAACAAAAGTGTGAGAAACCATGGCTGGGGGCATTTATGAAAGAACCACTACCACACTTCTTTCTTGCAAAGTGCAGTTGATTGTAAGCATCCACTGCTACTTGGCCATCCACGCTGCTTGGCCAGCCTGGAAGAGGTGAGGATGAGGTCATGAGAAAAGAATCAGCATTAATCTTGAAAGAACAGTTTCATTTCAGAGGGTGCATTCCAATACTTACAGGTCAATGTTGGTTGACTCCAACCAGAATTACATACTCTTTATTATAATTTTGATAATACTCATACATTAACCTTCCCCTGTTGCCCATTTTGCCTCAGTCAGAATCGCAGAATGGCACCCAAAGGCCTGTATGTAGAGCTTTCCAGTGCCAAATAAACCAAGCATGTCTTTTTATGCTGTATGGTTTATAATTTTCTTGATCCTGACTTCAACAGAAATGCTGTGTGTGGAAGGATGACAAGATTGGGTCCCCAGGCAAAAGCTCCGTAAAATAATGCATAGGAATGTTATTGTTAGAATTTTAAGAAACAACATGCCCTAATTGGGCCAAACCCAGGCCATCTCCCTTATGCAAGAAATCAGTCAAACTACTCCTATGAGTAAATAAAAAGCTGTGAATCTATTATGGTTTACTTGCCATACCTTTTGGGAATTCTTCTCTGTTATCTGCATACAGTTGTACCAATGACATCTAGTTGGCAGGGGGGAAGGTTTCCTAGCTCACTGATCCCATGATACAGATAAATGGATTGGCCCAGTCCTTCATTTCTAGGGGGTATTTTGCCCTGTTTAAAAACGGGCAGAAACTCTGCTACCTTTGTTACAGCAAGGTTAAGCAAAAGTATGGCTCCATACTGCCAAGCATGGCAACTTGTAATACTTGCTACCTGATGCTTTCCACATATTTGCTCATTTTCATAACTAGTAAAATCGTTATTCATAACACTTGAATTTATATACCTACTCAGAGAATTTCAACTTTGCCCTTTAAACACTAGAGCTTATAATAACTTGACTATTCTCACAGAAACATTGTCAGCAAAGTATTTGAAGTTCACAGTGACTCGATGCAATTATGCCACGTTTTGGACACAAAAGGAACAGTCTGTTAGCATTCCTTCCTTGTACATGGAGTTCTTTTTATTGATAACTTTATAAGCAAGCTTAATGGAGTTAGGTGGGGAAGGAGACGGAGGGATAATGATAACAATGAGAACACAAAGCTGCAATAAATTCTTAATCTTTATTGCTTGATGTACCCTGAGAAACTTGGAAGTACAAGTCTTTTCCCTATGAGTTTTATCCTCTGTTTGCCAAACATTTTAATTTGTTGTTTTTCTAGCACTGAAGAAGCCAGCATGGTTTTGCCTTTTCCTTGCATTTCTGTCGGTGTGTTAAATTCATACTATTATATTTGTAAAGGTGTCAGCAGCAATGTGCACAGCACTGGAAACACAGTTGTATACTAGAAAATTGCCATGTAGTCCACCTATTGCTTTTCCTTTGTATAAAAGGCATATTGCTTGTTAATTACACACCACAGTGCATAGAACAGAGGGAAGTCAGGCAGGCAATGAACACACTGAGCCATATCGTCCCCCGTAGTGTAAAAAGGAAGGGAATGAAAAGATACACCAAAAATCTCTTCTCAAATAAAGCAGCACAAAAGGCACCCAATATCTCCATCTCCCCTAAGTGAGTTTCTTCTGCAAAACAAAAATCAGCTGGTGCTGCAGTGAGTGAGGAAGCTTGAGTAATGAAAGGGTAGCAGTTACCTCTGTGCTGTAGAAGAATCTGAACTTCTATCTTCTGGACACCTACTATGCAGTCAATTGCATAGGATGTATATTTTGTGAGGGGACAAACTCTGTTCAGCAGACTTGCTGTTTAACCAAGCTGCATCTAAGAGTGGGAAAACTCTTGCTAACAACTCAAGAAGCCTTAAAACAGGCAGTCTGTGGCTCAGCGCTGTACATCATCCAGTTAACCCTCTGCAACGACTTGACCACAAAACAGCAATTGGATGTAGAATAAGGAGTTTGTTATGCTAAGCAAATGAGGCAGCAGATACTACTCACACATTGTCAACACACACAACTGAAAACAAGTCATATTAATGGTGAAATGGGTAAAGAGATCCTTGTTGCAGAGGTATGGCTAATGGGCAGCTGGGGTAAACATTGACTGTAGTGGCCTTCAACAATCATGGGAGATCCACACCAGTAAATTAGTTTCCCCCCTTTCTCTCTCCACTCACTGAACTCAAGGCATTCCAATGTATGTCATGATTTTTTAGGTGTCATTCCACCTCTCATACAGTTTAATCTCAAATTTGAACAATTTGCAGGGGGGAAAACATTTTGAATATAAAAAAGTAAAAATGCAGAATGGCTGTACAAGCCACAAAAACGTGAAAAGATTTTTTTAATATGACCATCAGAGACAACAGCTAAGAAAGCATACACATATGAGACATATTACCGATTATGAGAACAATAAATCACAGACACAGCGCACCAGCACTTAACAGCTCAAGACAGAATATGGAATAGTACCTAGTCACAAAGAGACAAGCTGAAATAAATGTACTTTTAAGTTTGGAACAATCTATCCTATATATGCCATGCTTACTATAGGGTAGTCACCCTACACTACTATCACAAATAGGTGTTTTCAGGTGCAGTAATAACATTTTATTGCCACTGCTGCCACTGTTCAGTCACTTTATCTTTTATGCATATTATTACTTTAGGCTGATTCCAAGCAAAAGACAAAAGGGCCATGGCTTCAGAAACTTTTTTACAAGAGGCTGTACCTAGCTTTCCTCACAAAGGACATGATCCAGATACCAACAAAGTCAGTAAGATACTTTCCATTCCTCTAATGTGACTTTGTCCAAAACAAACATGTAGAAACCTGCATATACTGCCACTCGATGGGTCCAAGCACCTGATAGTAATTTCATGGTAATTTGCTTTATCTTGTATTTTTGTACTCCATCTTATTTTGACTCCTTCCAACATAAAGTGTTCCTGCTCTTAGGCAGCATGTAATAATACGTCTGAATAATATAACTGCAGAAGCTGATTGATAGCAGTTTATTAACTTGTGCAGAGTTTAGTTTCCTTTAACTCATTACTATGTGCCTGCATTTTCTAAATTTATATACACATTATAGTCTGGATGAAAACCCCTGAGACAGGAGTCTTAAATAGTGTACAAAGCACAAAAGGGTTACAAGCATTACCAGGTCACAGAGCAGCCCTACACAGCTCTGCACCACCACAGCCAACATATGTATAACGGCTTCCTCCCTTCTCCATCAGTGATGGCTACTGGGAAGGGGAGGATGACTCTAACAGGGAACAACAATTTTTCATGGGCCATACAGTGAAAGGTGCCAACTGTAAATTGGTATGAATACTTAAGCCAAGAAACCTATCTGTAGAGATTTATGCCAGTTCGGGACTTATCACAGAAGTTTTAAAGCAGTCCCCAAAAACCAGGCAGCTATGTAAAAAATACCTGTGTCATGTTGTTATAACTGTTGTCTTGCAAGCAAAAAGACACCAGGCAGTAAGCACCACAGCAAGAAAAATACAAAAACAAAACCAAAAAAAAAACCCAAATCACAGAAAGCACAAACAAACAAAACCCCAGAAGACAAAAGAAGATCTTGAAACATACTAGGAGAGCTTCTTTTACAGTTGCTTTGTGAAACATCAGTTCAATCAATCAAATGACAGTGAAAGAAGTGCTTTTCTTCCAAATTAACATTTAAGTAATTTTGTCAGACTGATAGCCTTTTAACTGATGTTTATTTTTCCACCAAAGGACAAGCTGATTAAAATAAACACTTTGTTAGTCTACCTTTAAATGTGAAACTTAAATCAGAATGACCAAATTCTATATTACTAAGCAGCCTTTGAAATGAAATATGCCTTATTCCTAAGAGTGGTTATGTTTTTATCATATAGAGCTTATTTGTCCACATTCATCTCACACTGCTTTGATATTTATAATAATCTGAATACTTATTACAAACCTAATTGTGTCATCAAAAGAATAAGAGAACAAAGTGACAATACTAATAATTCAAACAGCAAAATTGTTTGGTAAAAATACCAAATGAAACAAGAAAAATACAAAATAGTTTAAGATTTTGCCTTAGCTAGATTTCACAAAGGAGCTCTATACAGAGAGAAAAGTATCTTACCCATTTACAACAGATTATAAGTGGCACTCACTGCATAAATCTATTCAATACAACAGTGGGGTGGGTTCTGATTTCATCTCTTTAAAATATATATAAACCAGATGGTACAAAATTTCTTTTAAAAGCAGAGAGTAAATTCCAGTATCTAGGTCCTTCATTTGGAGATACAGTGAAGAGCTCCGACTATCTGAGGGACTTGCTGTCATCATGAGACTAGGCTGCATGACTATGGTGTACATTCAAAAATGCTTTACTTCTACAGGAGCTCTGCTGCTCACATTTCAATATAAAAAAGGTGCCAGAATCTTCCCACCAGTTTGTCCTATGCACATGCAGTAAAAAATCTGCAAGAAAATTACTTTAGTTCAGCTGAAAGTTGAATGTAAGGTGGAGACTTTGTAGTTGAAAATATAAAGGAAATAAATGATCATAAGACTCAAATTTACAAACATGAAGATAAGCAACTTTATTTTCTAAACCTGTGAATAGCTCACTGACGTAAATGAAGTAAGTTCAGACTCCTTTTCTGTGTCTGAGATAAGGCATTTTTTTGCAAAGACACAAACTTGTTTGGGAGTAAACTGAGAATTAAAGTGCACGGACTCCTTTTATCTGATCATATAGCAGTGAAATAATAGAGATAATCTGAAGGGAGGAGAATAAAAATGGTTTGCATTGGAGATTCAATACTCTATTACTTAAGAATAAAGAATTTCTAATAGCCATTAAAATGAAAATAAAGGAATATATAAATTTTAATTTGGTCTCTGCTTCATATAATGTACTAAAGGTTTTCAAAGTGACTTTTAGAAGCTGGATTTTAGGTGTATGTCATGAAATCAGGAAATGCCAAAGGCAAGAAAAATCTGAGCTATTAGCAAAGCTAACAAAAAATTAGAACATCAAAAATCCCATAGTAAAAAGCTTATGTAGAATTGCTACAGATTAAGGCACTATTGAATAATATTGCTGTTAAAGAAGCCAATTATTTTTATAGAGCAAATAATTTTTTCTATGATAATTCATATAAAACTGGTAAATGGTTAACTGCCTTAATAAAAGGGGAAGAGAAATCTCAACATAACAGCAATTTATACAAAACAAGGGATGATAATGAAGAAGAAGAATTAGCTTTGTGATCTCTCCAGGGCACATTATGAGACTACATAAATCTGAAACTCCTGAAGATGATAGCCAAATTTTGGGACTGAAAATTTAAAAACTTGAGTCTTATCTATCTTTGCCTTAACACTGGAATAAAGAGGTTGGCTATGGTCCAAAAGACGCTGGGAACAGCCAGACCTCAGTGGCACCAGGCAGAGATGGCTGTCCATGACACTTTATTAATGCTGTTCTTAAAGCACTTGGCCTCTTCATGCCACAGTCTTTTACATTTTTTTTGACTGGAGCTAAGTAGTCCCTATAATATTACTGAAATCATTACTATTTTGAAACAAGAGAAAAGGTCTTTGTCATTGTTCAGCTGTCATCCTCTTTTTTTTCTCACTTCTGACAATACCAAAATGCTTAGTTAGCTGGAAAAGCAAGGTAGTGAGAAAATATTCATGGGGATCAGACAGGTTACATTAAGAGAGACTCCCACCACAGACACAAACAAGGTATTTAACATTACTACTAGCTGTGCTCAAAATATTTTCCTCTTCCCTAACTGGTAGCTGCAGTAGCTACTGAAAGACTGTATAAGCAGCATGATTGGCAGGACTATAAAGATTTGTTTGAAAAACAGCCTTAAAGAGGCAGCTCTTCAGAGTGAAAGCTCTCACTGAATTAAGCCCTCAAAATCAACATTTGTTTCAAAGAAACTTTCATTAATGTGATATCATCTCTCAAAGAATTTATTTGTGAGCAAAACCACCTCTGGCTGAACTTAACAGCCAAACAGTAGCCTACAGAGACCTCAGGAAGTGAAGATTCAGTTTTATTCACATCTTCCTTACTGGTAAGTCTGACTGAGAAGTCTGACGGCTCAAGAAAGACTAACTGCATTTGGTCACTTTCATATTGTTCCCACTTGCACTGTTTGGCTAAAAAGAACAGATCTGGTGAAGAAGTTCTTCCAATTAAGCATTTGCTATACAGGAATACAGTGACAATGCTTGAAAATGGATGTTCAAGTGTCTTCCTTTTAACTCGCCTACCTTTCACTCATGTTACTTGAAGAAGTTTTGTTTCATCCTGTATAGATTTATGCTAAGAACAGGACACTTGGTCTCTTTGTGACTCTTGGAGTTACACACAACTCACTAAAACTGACCCACACTCTTCTCCTCAGGATGAAATTGATAGTAAAGGAGAATCAAGCACATTCTGTCAAGCTTAAAACCTTCAAGTTCCTTCTTTCTCTTGTTCTCATTTTCCTTTGAAGTAACATGAAAAAACTGTGTCTGGGGAAGTTGAAAGCAATAGTGTTCAAGATTAGGATAGCAACACACATTGTCTGGAGATGGGTCACAACTAAAAGGGATATATTTACACTAACTAAAAAGAAGTCCTTTGTGTGGTGTCTTTGAACTACCTGACTTTGGCTGCTAATGTTATAGTCTGAGACTTGCATGTTTTCAAAAAGAAACTGATTGTCCTTTCCAAGGTTTTTGTGTAGACTTGGTAAAGGTAGAGGAAGAAATTACAAAAGGTCATAGAAGACATTACCAATTCTTTACATAAGTAGCAGTCCCCCCTCAAGAAAACTTGCCCTTTGATGGGAGAATGGCTTTTGGTTTACAACTCTTGGAGCAGGGATGCTTTATCTTGCTGGTGTGCTGGAAGAATAGTAGATACTCTCAAGCTTTATGATTATTTAGCACCATGGGGACTATTAACTGCTGGTAAGACTACAGTCTGAGTTACTGGATTTCAGTAACAGTTGCAGACTTGGCCTTTAATCTGATTTCCAGTGTGCTGTTTTATTTCTGCCTCATCCAGCATGGTGGCAGCAATGCAGGATCAGGCCTTCAAATTTGCTTACTGACTGTTAATAAAACTCAATGCACAAATCATGGTTTGAAGTCAGTATTTAAAAAAGGGCACTGTAAAACTTTTCTATTGAGAGACATTTTAAAATGTTTAGCAGTTTGACTTCTTGTGATCTCAGGAATACTTTCATTTTCAATGGTTTCAATGAATTAGTGCATTTCAGAAAGGAATAGCAAAGTAAAAAAATAGACTTATGTTCTTTGTGCTTTTATAACAAATTGAACTTTTTTTTTTTTTTTTGGTAAAGAAAAGCAACAAATCATAGAATAACTTAGGTTGGAAGGAACCTCTGGGAGTTGTCCAGCCACCTACTCAAATAGGTCTAATTAGATCAAGTTGCTCATGGCCATGTCCAGCTCAGTCTTGAATACCGCACAGAATGGAGATCCTCTTTGAGCAACCTCTTCCAGAATTTGACCAATGTAATAGTAAAAAAAAAATAATATGAGAATTTCCCATACTCCAACTTGTCTCTCTGTCGCCTTCCTTCCTATTTTTGTGCAATTCCAAGCAGAGCTTGTTTCAGTCTTCTCTGTATCCTCTGATCAGGTCTTTATAGACATCAATAAGGTCTCCCCTTCTCTTTTTAAGGCTGAACAGGACCATCTCTCTCAGCCTCTCTTAGTCCATTATGTTCTCCAGCCCCCTGACCAGCATGGTGGCATCCACTGGACTGCCTTCAGTATGTCAACACCCTTCCTTTACCAGAGATCCCCAAACTAGACACACTACTCCAGATGCAGTATTACAAGTGCTGAAAAAAATGTAAATAAGTGGTCCAGTGGTAAGAAGATTACAGCAGTCTGTACCAAAGACTCTGCTGAAGTCAAAGCATACAACATCAACCGCCATTCCCTTGTCCCCAGCTCCAGCCTCCTTGTTGTAAGAAGCAACTTATACTACTTTGGAATTGTTAGAATTCAGAGCCAAGTCAAAAAAGCCTAATGACTTTATGTTATTGAGTTTATTCCTTATGTCCTGCCCTGCTACATGTAGATATATACCCTTAGATTTTCTCTGTAGTTTCCTACATGAACCTGACAATATATTACTTATACCCTCACCTGATACCAACAGAAAAAATGAACAGCTGTTCAAAAAGGGCAGAAGTATAGAGATGAAAAACAGTAGTTGTCCTTAGTCTTCACACTGTCAAAGTGATTTTTTTTTTCCACTGTTTTATACTGGCCCACTCAGCAAATAAAAACCAAAAGTTTATTCAGGGAGGAACAGGGCCAGTTGCCTTGGTTCACTCACAGGGGAAAGAAGAATTACAGAGGTAACAGAAATAAGATGATCTTCCCCTGGCAGCACCGCATAGTGTTCTAGAGGAAACAGTTGCTTCATTCCTTCCCAATCGCTCACCGGTTATTACACTAAAATGCACCCAAGACAATCACTATCATAATGAGGTTAACGGATATGATAAATTCAGCAGAAGCATTCTTCGGTTTTGATTGACTTTGTGGCTGTGAACTCCTAAATTCATCCTTCCCACACTTTATGACTGACAAATATTTGTTAGGGCTAATGTGAATATTCATTGACACTTTTAAAGATTTTGCAAAATCGTTGAATGAGAATTGCAGCAATAAGAAGTAATAATATTTTGAAAACACCTTAGAGAGGGAGTTTCCTTCTTTTTCTAGGACACCTTTCTGGTGAAGAGGCATGCTGCTACATCAGATCACCAGAGAAGAAAAGATTGTGCTCGAGCAGAGAGGATCTCGTGTACATTTTGCAGAGCCAGAGGGCAATTACTCCGCTCTTGTCTGGCCCACACAAACACCGCATCAGGAAAAAAGAAAATTTAAACCACATTTTTAATGCTGCAAGAGGAGAAACAGTGCCATGAACAACTGGCACTGCTCAGTGTATGATATTTCACTACTTTAAAAATGTCAGTTCCCTTGTAAGGGCCATAAAAATCTTAGCTGTTGTGCTGCTGTAGGGTTTGCGCTTAATTGTTGTAAAAAACAAGTGGGAGTCAGTGTAATGAAAGAGGTGCTCTTGCCCTCAAATTCCTTTAGGCACTAAGTTAGAGTTCTTCAAAATAGGGCATGGATGCGAACTACCATTTTCTTTTACTAGGGAAACAGTCATTTTCAGCATAAATGAAAGCCAATGTGTATTTTTTCACCCATATATGGAGTTTTTTTTTTTATTAAATAAATTCTGGAAATACAAAAATCAAAGTGAAAATAAACACTCTTTTGCATTTTTTTCTGTACCCTTGCTCCTAACTTCCACCTATACTCCACCTGAACACTAGTAACAGTGTGCACAGTCAGTTATTCTGATCCACGTAAGCTGAATCTTCTGCATCAATTATTTTCTAGGCTAGTGAAAGGATAGTATAAAATAATTATTGGCATGGCACATTAGTGTTTAAGAACAACAGTTCTGGGGTTATTTTTAGAAAAAAGACCATAAAAATATATGTGGAAAGGGACTGAGGAAAAAAGCTAACTGCAGAGAAAGAAAACTACTGAAAGAGCTAGACATCAGAACAAGATTTAAAAAGCTGTCTGAGGTAAAGTTGCTTGAACTTTCAATTTGCTTACTCTTCTGTTCTCAGTTTGGAGAATGGGCAGCCACTCTACCCTGATTCTCTCCCACCCATTCTGCCTTCAGTGTGGTTGCCTTCCTTTTCTATGTTCTTGCTTTGCTTCTTTTGTCACTCAACTAGCTTTAGTCCCTTCCCTTTATCAAGTGCCAGCAACTAGAGAGAAGACCCGTCACACTGCAGAGGATGGCCATGCTCAGTGAGGCTGCTGTGCAGGGATCGGGCACAGCAGGGGGAAGCCTGAAACTGCATTATCCGGTCCCTTTCAAACAGTTTTTCAGTATTTGTAAGAAAATGGGCAAGGGAGAGAATTGTTAGAAACTGCCCTTTCAGTGAGGATCACTGGTTACCAGGCACTAAGCACATATTACTATAAAAAGTAACAGCTATTTTAGTCATTGGGAGGTCTTATTTTATGGAAGTACCACTGTAACATTAGCATGCTGCGTGTATATCCAATCAGGGCTGGAAAAGCAGTCAGGATACAGGCTCTTTTAGCAGAGTAACTATAGACAGTATTAGCCTCATTTCAAGTTTCAAATATCAAAATAGAATTGCACAACTTAAATACAAAAAGACTAACCTTTTTCAACAATATTTTTTATTTAAAGAATTGTCACTTTCAGTAGAGGAACAGATTTTGCTTAAACTGAAAAAAAAAAATCCAACAAAATTTTTCCCAAACTTATCATTTCTAAGTAAAGATAGGACCATCTGCCCACTTACACCAGCTGGGTGTCTGGCCATGAATGTCTGATATTTCATGCCAAACTGAGTAGTCATGAATGGTTTATTATTTGCTTATTTACTTATTTACTAAAAAAAATATAATAATCAATCTGCAGTCAGTTAATTTGTCTAAATTGCAGTCTCACATTTTGGCCTCGTTGTACTTTCAATGCACCTGAAGAGTCTGGTTGACGTGCTGGCCCCCAGTACAAAGCCTAATGAAGTCCCACCGCTTCTAGTAAAACTCTAAGCAAATGCTACCCTGGGAATCAGACTGTAGTTTCCAAAAGAACACAAATGTTAATTTATCAAAATAATAGTATCAACTGGTCTACGAGTGCTTTATTTATATATCATATTTAAGTGGCTAATCAGAAGTAATAGCTCATTATTAAATACAAATAGTTTTTTATTTACATAAATAAAGCTTATCTTACTTCTTTTGCCAGTTTTGGCTTCCTTGCTTAGCCATCACAGACTGTATTGGCAACCACAGTACCTCCACTGGTCTTGCCAGCTTAAGTGGAAATAAATCTGATCTTTATTTTTAAATTGCAGTTTAATACTGCTGAAGTACACAAGATTGATCTGAAAATTCCTTTTTTATTCTAATTTTTTTTTCTCAGGCCAGCCTTTTCTATGCAGCTTGGAGTTTCACAGCTTAGTTCCACTGTCACGTTCACTGATTGCAATTTGATCTCATTGCTGCTGTTCCTCAGCACGTTGGTGGTACAGTCACTGGTATTGTAAAAATTAAAGATTTCATCCCTTGCCAGTGCAGAACTGCTATTTATTTAGTCTGGGGTCTGTTTTAATTTTGACTCATTTGGGGACTTTATTCAATACACTAAGGGTTTGCTTAAACAGGGACACTCAGGAAAGTTAATCCAAAGTAATTAAAACAGTGAATTTAAAATGGATTAGTTAAACCACATTAAACCCCAGTCCATACTGGTTTAACTAATCCACTTTAAATTCATACCTTTAGTTAATTTGGATTAATTTTCCTGAGTGTCTCTGTTTAGACAAGCCCTAAAGCCCCAATCCTGTAAACAATTTATGCACACAAGTATTTATATGTGATGCACTTAATTAGCCTTGATTCAGGAAAGCACTTAAGCTCTGCTGAAATCAATGGAACTTAAGTGTCAATGGATGGTTTTGCCTGAACTGGGACCAAAGGCACCATGTGCAAAATGTTGCCCTGGACACTCATATTCACAGGAATCACTGTGCATTTTTGGATACTCTTAGAACGCATTTTTTCTGATATCCAGTTTATTTCATTTTGCCCTATGGCATTAAATCTTCATAAAGCCTTGTTCTTCTCTAACCAGTTCCTCCATCCCTCTGGGCACTGATCTAACAGCTTGTGGTACATCAGATTGTGCTGATATGACTCTGCTTATGCACTGTGTGTTTCTGGATCTCAAGATCAGGCAACTGGTTCCTTTACCCTTCAGAGGATGAATTTTACTTGAACTAGTCTGAATTACATGGTCCTTTTTCAGTCTTTCCAACAGTACTTCCCCAGTCTCTGGTCCTATTGCTCACTCTGCTTGATTTTAAAAATGGCTCAATTTTAAAATGTTTTCAGAATGCATCAAGTAGTACCCCTCTGTCAATCTTATGTGATGAATTTCATCATTTTGAACATAATTGTCAGGATGTTAAGCTATGTATTTTAACTAAGAAAGCATGAGATGTTTAGTTTTCTACTGGATGAAGACACTATTTTTAGTTAAGTATTTAGGAAGTGTAAATAATAACAGAATTACACTGAATCCTATCACTTCACACACAGGTTCACTGGCAGCTTACCTAAACCCCTCTAAACCCAAGAATTTTCAAATTATTTAAGAGACATGTTAGATAAAGTGGGATAAAGCCTATAACCAAACCATATTGTAATTCAGAAGCAAAACATTTGGGTTTTTTTTTTTTTACTTTTTGCCACAACAAAGCTTAGATGGTGAATGAAAAGGGCAGAACAAAACTTGCTTTTTTTTTTCTCCTGATTGGTAAATATTTTTAAATAGTGTACAAAAGCAGAACTTGAGAGTTAAGTGAGTATTTACAATGGAAACTGCAAGCTGACAATGGTGTCAAACACATGCTACTGAAACAAAATTCCTTAAGCTTAATGTCAGTATAACTTTGTCCTTAATGGGTGTGTATAGAATATCTCTCATTATAGGCACTAGAAATGTTAGACATACGCTACAGGTATTTCTCAGTTTCTGCATGGGACTACAGCTGATATAGAAGTGGAGCTTCTTCTGACTCACAGGGTCAACAAGCAAGTAAATCTTTCCTGAGACCTTTTTTTAGATTCCTGAGATTCCAAAATTTGCTGAATTATGGATCAAATATGAAATCCAAACAAGATAGTGTTACAATTTAAAATACAGCTAGCATGTGTGCATTTACCTAACTGCATCTGTAAATGCAATCATATACATATATATACATTCAATAATTTGTACATAATTCACAATTTACACATATATTAAAAATACGTGGAAATTTTTAAATTTCGCTTGCAAGTGTGAGTTAACTAAGCTATAAAGTAAAATTTTTTACTATATATTTTATTAAACTGGCAAGCCTATACTACACTGTTTCAAAACAGCTGGAATCCTGCTAACAACTTTACATGCACGTAATAGCTCTACTCTACAGTGGATAACCAAATTGGATGCACACACACCCCTCCACCATCAAAGGACCAGAAACTAGAATGTATTTCTAGATACTTTATCAGGTATCTAGATACTTTATCATGAATACAGAAAGTCAGTATTTTCCAGTTTTCTTACCCTTAAATTGGCTTCTACCCTCCTCAGAGGTGTGCAAGCAACATATGCATTTTTTGCCATGTATACATTATATGCATATGGATACATATGCATTTTTTGCACTTGCAGCCCAGAAAGTCAACCATATCCTGAGCTGCATCAAAATGAGCGTGACCAGCAGATTGAAGGAGGTGATCCTGCCCCTCTACTCTGCTTTCGTGAGACCTCACTTGGAGTTTTGTGTGCAGCTCTGGTGTCCTCAACATAAAATGGACGTGGAACTGTTGGAACAAGACCAGAGGAGGGTCACGAGTATGATAAGGGGGCTGGAGCACCTCCTGTATGAAGATAGGCTGAGGAAGTTGGGGCTTTTCAGCCTGGAGAAGAGAAGGCTGCATGGAGACCTCAGCAGCCTTCCAGTATCTGAAGGGGGTCTATAGAGATGCTGGGGAGGGACTATTCATTAGGGACTGTAGTGACAGGACAAGGGGTAATGGGTTAAAACTTAAATGGGGGATGTGTAGATTGGTTATAAGGAAGAAATTCTTTCCTGTTAGGGTGGTGAGGCACTGGAATGGGTTGCCCAGGGAAGTTGTGAATGCTCCATCCCTGGCGCTGTTCAAGGCCAGGTTGGACAGAGCCTTGGGAGACATGGGTTAGTGGGAGGTGTTCCTGCCCACGGCAGGGGAGCTGGAACTAGATGATCTTGAGGTCCTTTCCAACCCTAACTATTCTATGATTCCATACCCCTTACATTTCAGATATTAAGAACTGGTATAAAACTTAGCTAGATTACATACAGACTGAATTATTTAAATGTACAATGTAACTAAGTATAAACCAAGATTTTTCACAACTCCAATTTGCAGCTGAGTAAAATTTAAAAAATTTTTCTAACCCCAAGAATATTTCAGCCAACACCCAATATAAGAAACATTATTATTCTTCACAAATAAAGCTTACACACCTTTATTTGTGACTCTGCAGTAGCACATACTCTGAACACAAATCGACTAAGCAGTTTGTTCTTAACTCCCCCTAATCTTGCAAATACAGAAAATAATAATATTTGGAATTTATTTTTCCATTTATTGTTGTGTAAGTAAATGGGACCCATCTCCTTACAATGTTTTAATTTTGGGGTGGAAACTCCATTCATGTTTAAATTGGCATTTTAAGTGTTATGATGAGCCTAACAATTGATTGCCAATGAAACAAGAATAAACTACTTCTGGCAGATTCTGCTGTTGTTTTTCCTGCTGGCTTTTGTTCTAGCTTTTATTTTCCTTGGGAAAATTTTCATATTGAGAACACTGAGAGGGCCAAATCTTTTAAGACATCCCCTAAGTGCACACACAATTAGATATCCTATGCTCATATAATTACTCCAGTAGTTATTTAGACAACCCACAATTGCCTGATTTGAGTACACAGTGGGAGTATGTGGCAAAGGCAGGTGCATACTTCTGGGTTTTTTTGGTTGTTTTTTTCTCTTCTTTTTTTTTTGTACAGGTTTGTAAAGAAAAGATTTTGATACTTTCAGTAAACTTTGTACTTAGTGAACCCTGTCTATACACCTGTATCTTTAACACATAACATGCTATACTATGTATATATATAAAGAATTGTTCTTTACATTGCCATCTTATCTCCTAGCCACATGCTACTCTCCCATGTGTTCTTAATCTAAATTGCACTGCATTTCAAAAAGTAGAAAATGCACGTTTCCATGTATTCCATGTACAGGTCATGTGATATATGCAGACTGACTGTAGATGGCTGTATGATTTCTAAATCAAGTGCTATGCCCAGTATTGAATGAAATTATCATTTCACCACCGAGCTGTTTGAAGTATTCAAAACATGGTATTACTAGACAAAAATTATATGCCTGATTGCTTGGCTTTTTTTTTCCTTCTTTTTTTAATATCGAGATCTGCTCTAACACAAAATAAATCTAAGGGGAGACAAACAAGAAATCATGATTTCAAACAGAAAATGAAATGATGTGTTTGAAATTAACGGATATATGGACACACAAAGAAAATTCTCATGTCTTCATTTTTTTTATTTGCCCTGTGCTTTTTTTTGTTCTAAATCTACCAACATTTAACTTTAAATTGCTCTTTCTACTTTAAACAATCTGTTATAGCATGAAATCTAAATGCACTGCTGTAAAACACTATCATCAGCAGGCCGGAACCTACTTTGGTCTCTCTTTTCTTAATCAAACATCTGGGAATCAAAAACATCTGTAGAGAGGCATGGAGTTAAGACTTCCTCTCTAAGTATCTTTGGCAAAACCACATAGATGGGATGATTATCTTGCCCTGAAATAGCCCCAAAAGCAAAAAAGGGAACCAGAGGAATATCTTAAAAGATTAGATACATTCATTGTGTAATTATTACTACAGTACTAAGTTTTATTCACATTTCTAGGTATATGTTAGATTGATCACCTTTCTTCCTATGTTGCCCTGAAGCATGATGGAATAGTCTAATGGTGCCAGCTTTAGGCTCATTTCCAAATAATAATTCTGCTTCAGCTAGTATGGATGATGGACTGTGTGTCCAGTTTGTCCTGTCTTGTACTGGAGTCTCCAAAGAAAAGCCTGTATCCCTAGTGCATTACCAGGCAGAATCAGAATTTATACAATTGTCACAAAGAGCAAACTAGTACACATACCACTTCATCTTCAAATGGTTGCATAAATATATGCCTTGCAGTAAGAACTCTCTCATACCTGGGGTTCCCAGCAACAGTTCACGTTATTTATTTTTAATGAAGAAAGGGCCAATGCCAAATCCAGTAGATTTACCAGATTTTATAGAATGGTTTGGGTTGGGAGGGACCTTAAAAGACCAGCCAGTTCCAACCCCCTGCCACTAGACCAGGTTGCACAAAGCTCCATCCAACTTGGCCTTGAACACTGCCAGGCATGGGGCAGCCACAGCTTCTCTGGACAACCTGTGCCAGTGTTTCCCAGCCTTCACAGTGAAGAATTTCTTCCCCAAACTTACAAAAGCCAATCATTTTGATTGAGTTGCTCTCAAATGGAAGCAGCAATACAAGTCCACCTTGCGAATTTACATTTGACTGCAGAGGTCTGCTACCTGCTTGTCGAAAAGTATGCTTAAAGAGTTTACTTTCTTAGGAGAAGCAGCCCAGGAGGCCAGTGCCTATCTCCAGCCTTCCGAGGCCTCCAGCTGGGCACGCCCGGGCAACCACTGCATGACCGAGTTAATTTGCCACCACCTATCTCCTACCACGAGGAAGTTTATTTCCAAGCGGTTTGCACCCAGGCAGTCGCTTCCAGGGCACAGAGATACGGACTCACATTAAACTACCTCATTTTAAGCCGCTTCTCCCCTCACCCCTGCCTCGCGTGACTGGGAACTACACTCGACGTGCACGCTTTATGTAAATAAAAGCGCCTCGGGCTTCCTCAGAGGGTAAAAGGCCCCGGAACAGAGGCGCAAATCTCTGTACTTCACAACAATCCCAGCACCCTTTCGCTGTTGCCCGCCAGAAGCAGCCCGGGACCCGCCTCGCCCGGGCCCCGACAGACCGTCCCCACAGTCTCCCAGCCGTAGCGGCGGCCGAGGGCGCAAGCACCAAAGGGGAGCTACCGGCAGCGACGGCCTTACGGCGCAGCGAGCGCCTGCGCGCAGGGAGCGGGGGGGTGGTGGTGTGTGAGTGTAGTAGGGGCGGTGCTATCGTGCGTCCCCGTGTGCGGGCAAGGGAACCGTTCCCGTTCCCCTTCCCTTCCCTTCCCCAGGCCTCCCCCACCGCTTCCCCCTGCCCCGCGTCCCTCGCAGGGCGCCGGGCCGCCGCGGGGGTCTGTGTGCCGCGCAGGGAGGGCAGGCGGGAGGGAGGCAGGCGGGGAGGGGGAGAGAGAGAGAGAGAGGCTGAGCCAGATCTTCATGCCACTGCAGGCAGCAGCAGCAGCAGCAGGTAAAACCGGCCCCAGAGCATCTGCTCCCCTTAACCCGCTTGCCCCTCTCCCCGCCGGCCGCCCTGCAGCCCAAGTGCGCCGCCCCCCGCCCCGGCCCCTACCGAGGCCTTTCCCGGCGGCGGCGGCGCCTGGTCCCGCGGTCCCGGCCGTAAGTGGGCAGCAGCGGCGCCGGCAGGGGCGGTAAGGCCTGTGTCTACTGGGCCGCCGCCGCTCATCGGCCTCTTCCCGCTCCTTCCCGCGGGGCTGCCCGCCGGAGCGCGGCCTGGGGCGTGCTGAGGGAAGGCGCTCCCCGCCAGGGATCTCCCGAGCCAGAGCCTTGTTTATGGGACGTGAAAACAGGGAAGGCGAAGGAGAAGGCAGGTTTGTCACAAGGTTTCCCCCTCTGGGTTGTTGTCTTTAATTGGTAGTGGTCGTTCTGGTCGCTAAAGAGGGAAGTTAAGGTCATGATTTTCTTTCCCCACCAGATCTTGAAAAAGAATTTTTAGGATAACCTAGGTTCCCCTACATTTTTCCTGCCCCAGAGCCTCTCTTCCTCCCTGTTCTCACCTGTGTGGCTCCATCTGTGCTAGCTATCCAGTTCATTACCATCAGTGGTAGATGTTTAACTGTCACACTTGTTTAATTTAGGTTACAGTAGTTAAGTGATGTAGAAGTCTGGATTTCATTGCAGAGGCTGCAGTTAGCACATTTTAACTGTCTGAGAGTTTTATACTCTCAGATTGTTCCACGGTACCCATCAATAGTTTAGTTTAGCTACATGTCCTTGGTATTACACATCCTGGAGGCTTTATGGTTGGCTTTTAAGAAATAGTTCTTCCATCATATTGGCATAACATTGCATTAGTGGTATATATTTGTGAAAGTGGTATCTATGTGAAAGAATCATGTTCCAGAATGTACTGGGATGGGGCTTGGGAGACAGGATTACTCTTCTGTTCTTCCACTCAGCTTCACAACATCCATTACTGCTTTACTCAGTAATCCTGCTTGCCTTCCTTGCAAAGCACTCTGAAACTTAGTTAAAAAGCACCACATGAGAGAATGATCTCTTTTCAGACCAATGAAACTTCATTAAAGTTGTTATTTGTCAGTTCTGTTACTTGCCACACACTAATTCAGCTATTTACTGATAATACCTCCTCTGTGAAAGCTAAAGCTTTCAAAATGTCTTCCAGTTCAATGTGGGATGATTGTTGGTATTAAAAATATCTTTTAAGAGTTTGAGGGTCATGAACCATACAGTTAAATTAATTCTAGATCCCACTTCTCTCTGAATCATCAGCCACTGTTGCATTTGCAACTCACAGGTTGAAATAATGTAAGATCTAAACCTGGGCAGTAAGAAAACTACATTGTTTTCAGATGATATTTATATTTTTGAAACCAGTCCTTTTTTAAAAAAAATAACCAAACTTAATATATTGTCTGAGTTGACACACCTGTGAACTACCAGTTGTCACATTTCTTTTTTATTGACACACATGGCCCATTTACAGCCTAAATGCTGTAAACCTGGAAGTTATATGTGTGTGTATATATATATATATGGTAGTAGCGATTACTAGAGTTGTTAAAATAAAGGTGGTGTTGTAATACATTCAGACTATCAGGTAAACGCAGAATTAGACATAGCCTATGACAGAGAAATGGACGAGTTTTTAAACATTTGTATATTTCCTTACTTGAAATTGGTAACTGTGCTGCTGAGCCACAACAGGAGCTTACCCTTGTCTGAACCGTGATCCTGGGTAATGAATTGCAGTTCATAACAAAGTATGAGATCATGAGCAATTACTATTTTTGTGTAAGAAGTGTAACTAGTAACTGCAAACTCGAAAGGTGGTGCATTTTTTTCGGCTTAGATTTTAGGATGGCTTCATAATTTAGATACTATAGATATGGTAAACTCCTATGAAAACTAACAATGGGTATTGGTAGCATTGTTTAGCAATTAATTGAACTACTGAGGTTCTTGCATATTCACTTCATTTCACCACCCCAGTGATCTGAGGAAAGCCACAAACTTGATTTGTTACAAATAGTTATTTTGTTTCTGCTGCAGTATTAGCAAAGCTGGCTTGTCACACAAAAATGGTTCAGAGCTTGCCTTAAAATACTGTGCCACCTGGAGTGGCACTTAACCTTTGAGAAATGTTAGTGAAAATATGCTTCTCGCATTTTTCCTTCTTTGTGTTACAATGTTGGCTTAACTGAAGCCTTGTTCTTTTTTCTTTTGTTTGCACTTGCATCTTTTGGACTTTGGCACCTTGTATTACTGTTCAAGAAAAATTTGATTTGTTGGATATGTGTTACACACTCTCCACCTGCCTATGATTTATGCTAATGTAGAGGTTATCTTTGCTGTCTCCAGGTTGTTGTTACTATTTAAACTTCATTTTTCATTGGGGAAAGGCTATGCAAAGAGCTGTTTTACTTTGCCCTGAAAGGAATTCTGTTGATGAAGTCTTACAAAGTTTACTTTGTGCTTCATCCTTAGGAGTTTTATCTTAAACTGTTAGGTATGCTGCTGTAATTGACGACTGTTGCTGAGAATTGTGGAGGATAGACAGTTTCTAAGTCTCTAGTCTATTTGAGGCTTTGTTGATTAGCATGTGTAAGAGCATTTTGGATCAGGAGCCAGTGATGTCTGCAGAGTGCAAATGTGGTAGGCTATCTCAACTGCTTGACTTAGAATCTGCCCTCTATAGCAAATTAGCTATAGGGTTTGTTCGCTTTTTCTGCTAGCCCAGGAAAGTGCCCAAAGCAGTTCAGTCTGTAGTCTACGAAAGCACAGATCCTTGTCTGAGTTGTGCTCTCAGAGGAAGAGGGTCGTTAAACATGATAGGAGTTGCTTGCCTGCGTTTGGTTGTTACCTTAGTGACGCTTAAACTCTGGTTTTGACCTCCAAAAGAAGAGCATAGCTGTTACCATTTCAAATTATTAGATAGATTGGTACTGTGGTCTGCATTTTACCTAAGAAAGTTTTCATTAGTTATCCAAATATCTGTTTTTTTTTATTTTTTATTTTTAATATTTTTTCCACGATGTTGCACTTCTGTGATGAAATAGTTTTAAAAAAGGACTTGAAAATGATGCAGAGTTTGAGATCCCTGTCATATTGGGTAACATTAATAATAATATTAACAATTCATATTCTTTTTATTGATGCTGAACAGAAAAAAGCATGATTACTCTGAATTGCATGGGAATCTGTGTGTGGCAGTATTTGAGGAGAAATGGTTGAACAGATTTATACTCTGAGAATTAAGAAGCAAGAGCCAAGCTGGAGCAGTTAGTCAAACTGTATCCAGACCTTGGAGAAAAAAGTTCAACATTTAGCATATTTTGGGTAAAGGTCGGTGAGTTACCAAACAGAATAGAATGTGTATTTTGCCTCTGTAAATGGTTAGATGTAGATTTCCCAAAAGCACTGAGTCATAATGTGACCTGAACTCTGGTTGGGAATAGTTCAAAAGTAATAGGAAAAATTACGTGTCACTGTTGTTGAACTGAATGCAGCAGAAAAGAGACAGTTATCATGGTATCCTGTGTTCTATTAGAAAAAAGAACCCAACATTTTCCTTCTGTATGATTTGAGGGGCTTTTTGTTCTGTTAATGAGCTAGCAAATTGTTATTTTAGGTTTATTAAATAATGTTATTACCACACTACTAATTAATCTCTTTGTGTGTATGTGAAAAGTACTTGCTTAAGTTGACTTGCGTTTAGTACCGCATCAAGTAGTGTTGCATTAGAGTGGGGATCAAATCTGTCTTGATGCATGAACATTTCACCTTAAATGCTTTACAGCATCAGTTTTTGTCTCGATGGGTTTGTTTTCTGAACTTCTAGTTGGCTAAGCTTTTTTTTTTTTTTAAGTTATCAAGATACTGAGAATCTACCATTTACTTCTGTGGATGAATTGCTTCAGTGATTCATCTTTGCCACTATTTAAAAATAAGGCATGCAATTATTGTTTGAATACATTTGAATGCATCTGTCTTTCACTGGTTCTTGTTATCTCGTCTGAATTCTCTGTCATATCAGACTGCCTTAAAACTTGATTTGTCCCTTTGACACTGTGTTTTCACTCCTCTGCATGGTGGCAGTCCCTAGCATTTAAAGACAGATACAGATTTTAAAATACATAGTTTCAAAAGAGCATCAACAGATCATAGATTTGCTGGGCTGACTGCTCTAAGACTCTTGGATAAGTTTAACAAGTATGCTGATTTAAAATGTTTGTCTCACAATATTTTTTAACATCTGATCTGGAACATCTGTTTAACAAATGACTTGGAAAGAAAATCAATATAATGTGATACAATTATAGCATTTTGAATCTTTCCAACTATAGAATGAAAGTATTTATTGACTATTTTTAATCTTTCCTTAAAATTTTTAACACTTGTGCCACCTCTGTCTAGTCCTGAGCCTCTGCTGTTTTTGTGGTAGTGTTTGTTGATAATACTTTTGGCTGTGTCATACGTGGATGTTTTATGTCTCTCAGTTTCTACACTCCATAATTCTAATTCACGTTGATGGTGATCCAGCCTCCCCTCTTCTACATTGTCAATCCTGCCTTTTTTTTTTTTTCTCCTCACGCTTGTGTCTTTTCTCAAAAACCTCAGGTTTTGCACAAGTGGGATGAGCCATAGTCAAAATTATCCTCTTTGGTAGCTGTAGGATTGCTTGACCATAGAAAAAAGCCCTCTTAAGGAAGTTTCCATTCTCATGTTTTTGTCTAAGATTTTTTTTTTCCAATCAGTTTTGTTCATAACTCTTCAGCTTCTGAAATTTCGAAGCCTCAGGAATATGAGCATGTATCTGGGTACGTAATCTCTGCCTGGCTGTGTAATCTGATGATCAGTAATTCTTAAGACTGTCCCCAGTTTCTAGTCCAGTGACCTAACTCATTTTAGCCCTTATAATAGGATATATAATTTCTCTGTGTCAGTTATGGTGAGTGTTGTTAGAAAACTGTTGCTAAAATTTTTTAAAAGTGATGTTTTTACTGATGGCTGCTAAAGAACCTAAGATACTAGGTTTCATTATTAAAGACTTCATTTTGACATTATTCTTCCAGCACATTACAAATGGGGGATGGCAAAAAAAATCCTGCTGTTCTCTAGTTTGAGCTGATGCCGTGAAACAGACCTCTGCTGTCTCCAGCTTCTGAGTGAGCTGTCTAATTTAACCCTTAGATCCACACAGTCAATATTCTTTGGTTCTGAACTATCAGATAATGAATAATGAAACGGTGTTTCTTAAAACCTGGATTGTGGCTGCTGAATAATAAGTGGTATTTTAATTTAATCTCAGTTTTTACACAAATGGACTTTTGGCCTTTTTATTTATTTATTTTTTATTTTTTTTTTTTTTTCCTGTTGGGAGGAAGTATGCCGTGTGATACACTTGAATTTTTGGAAGGTATGGAATTTGTTGAACGTATTAAGAGAATCTTTCTAGAACAGTAGAAGTGGATTTTTGGTATTTAGACTACAATTCTTAGCATAAGAATTGTCATCAGATGAATTTTCATATGGGCCATTGTTTTGTCATGATGGCCTATAGCAGGTATTTTAAAGGAAATTGCAAAAAAATTCCCAGTTGTGGAATAATTGCCATACTGTGGAGCTCTCCAGATTCCTGTCAGTTTACAAGGTTTTACAGTGCTAATCCTGAGTGTTCTGCCCATAGTATTTTTCTTGTTGATATGTAATTTTATATAGGTGGGGATTTTCATGAGTATTATAATGGAAATACGTAATCTTTGTAACAAACTTTACAGTGTTGTGTTTATAAGCTACCTTCCCACTGTCATGCTCAGCACTCTTCTGAACTGTTAAGAGTAGCTTAAAGCTCAGTAGTTACTTGAGCAGCACTGTTGATTATTTCTTATCTACTGAGCCTTAGATGTGCCAACAACAAAGTCCATTTCCCAGCATGCTGTCCGTTTACTTGCATTTTTTAACATCATTAATATTACGTGGTGTTGATGAACATGACTGTATTCTGGGTCCTGAAATTTTCCACTAGCACTGGTGGATGTGACCACTAGCTCCTGCATCCTATATGATGTGGTTATACACACTCTTTCCTCCAACCTTTTTTGATTCCTCCTGTCATTGTTCACAGCAAGGCAACATCTATATCTGGATAGAGATCTACCTATATTTTACTTATTGAAGCATGACATGTTGCAAAGTTGAAAAATGTTGAAATGCTTTCTGATTTTCCCCGATTCTCTTTCAAAATTATTTTCTTAAACTGTGATCAGTTTTTTCTATAATCTATGTTTTGACAGTATTCCCACTGACCTTCCAGATGCAAGTTTGACTTCTTTTGAAAGTAGAAAACATTTAAGCCTGGAACACTATGTTTCAGGCTTATTTTGTAATTGTTCTTTCATCAGCATGCTTGCTGCAATATAAGTATGAGTAAGAGGTTCCAGTGTCAACTTGATACTTTGATTTCTTGTACCTTCTTGACTAAACATTATTTAAAGTATTCATGATTAATGTCTAGTAGTTTTGTACAGCCTTTCATCTATAAATGAAAATAGCATTAATAATTTTCAGTGAGCTGGAAGTGACTTATTCAAGGCCATACAACAAGTCAAAGGGGAAGCTACAGTTAGAACCCAGATTTTATAATATCCCATCACAGCTAATACATGAATGTACTGTAAAATGTTTATTAAACCGCACAATTTAAATGAGTTTGTTAAATGAGAGAAATGAAAAGTATTTTCAGCAAGTTAAATAGTAGGCTATGTAGAAGGAATTTTGGAAGTAGAGTGAAAGAGTAAATATAAAGGGAATAGTACTAATGCTTACGGGACAAATACAAGTAAACATTCAGTATGCTTAATGTAAATCTGATAGGTTATTTGATAATTGTGCTGGAGAAGATTTTTGGGTTCTTAATTTCTTTAGCGAGAAGACTAGCTCTCAGCTGATACTCATGCTAGTTTTGTATGTCCTGCTTCCTATAAACATTATACTTTCAGGATGGTGGCTTGGACACCTGCAGCATATACAGCCTGCTATTTTTATTTAAATACATATAAAAAAAAAAGTGTGTGAGCCTTGCTTGTTTTTCAGTTATTCATGAGTCAATACCATAGGTTTTCCTCCTTTAGGCCTGACTCATTTTTAATTTACATCATTTACACGTATGCCTATGGTGCAAATAAATATACACAGTTTGGGGAAAAGTTAATAAATCAAATAGATTAACTGAGCAATTCTTTATATATATGTATGTATATTTTTTCATAGACTGAAAACTAAATCTGGTGCTACTTGTGATATTATCTTCTGATGTTCTTTATAACCCTTAATCTTTATGTACAGTGCATAAGTAGTCTAGGCTAACAACCCTAAGATTTCACCTCCTTTGGTTTCCATTTTTGGTTCACATTTATACGTAAAGCATGTACTGGTTCTGCCCTGCTATTGCTTCATGAAAATACGTAGTAAATAATACTGAAAAGATTCTTTTAAGTGTTCAGAAACCTGGATTCCTGTAAATCTAAATTTTGTGGCTGATTGAGAGAAGATGATGTTGGATGAGCTCAGGAAGAATCACAGAATAGTTTGGGTTGGAAAGGATCTGAAGGTCATCTAGTTCCAACCCCCACTGCCATGGGCAGGGACACCTCCCACTGAACCATGTCACCCAAGGCTCTGTCCAACTTGGCCTTGAACAGCGCCAGGGATGGAGCATTCACAACTTCCCTGGGCAGCCCATTCCAATGCCTCACCACCCTTACAGTAAAGAATTTCTTCCTTATATCCAATCTAGACTTCCCCTATTTAAATTTTAACCCGTTAGCCCTTGTCCTGTCACTACAGTCCCTAATGAATAGTCCCTCCCCAGCATCCCTATAGCCCCTGTTCAGATACTGGAAGGCTACTATGAGGTCTCCATGCAGCCTTCTCTTCTCCAGACTGAACAGCCCCAACTTTCTCAGCTTATCAAAAGTAGAGGAAAATGCAACAGAAGTTTCCAACTTCCTGTAACCAGAGGAAACTCATATCCCAGTTAGTATAAAGGTTTCTTCCAAACACATCAGTCATATGTGTTCGTTGACACAGAAAACTTAAAGTATTCAATCAAAAGTCAGTGTCTTGAAAACCTGGGAAAGGAAAATACCAAACACCCCCAAATCCCCAACAACACCTTAGCATTTTAGATTAGTGTTGCATTACAGTTAGGACTGGTTGATTTTTTTTCTTTTCAGTTGTGCTTTTCAAAGAAGGCAACCAATTAAAAGACGTGAGAACATTTTAGGAATGAAGATGAACTTCACCGTTTAATCTGTGAATTTGCTTCACAATTTTCTGCAGAAGTACTTAATGTCGGTGTGAAATGCCCTGTGAAATTTTAAGTTGGTACTTTGTGTCTTACTTTAAATAAGTTCATTTTGGGCAATTCTCCTTACAAATTGAAAATTCATTCCCATATAGCATTTCTGAAAAAATACTGTATGGCAGTACGAATATATTACACTTGGAACTTCAGTGTCCCTTTTTCACAAAGTTCCCTTCTGTGGTCAGGGTGGCTTTCAGCTACTAGAAAGCTGCTTTGGTTTTTGGATTTGTGCATATTATACTGCCCATGACTCTTGGTTTGAAGATTGCTTGATTCAGGTGCAAGATGACAATCAAGGCTTGACTGAAGTCAGGGAATTGGAAAAAGCTTTAAGGGATAGATGGAATGAGATATGCACAGGGAGAATGTACCTTCTCCATCTGATTATTAGCTGCTTGTGGCCCCTTTCATACTAAAATTTTTCAGAACTGTGTATGGATCCAAGCAGTTTGCTGATTGCTTTTGGTTCTAACATTTGATCAGTGAAGCTGTTTGTTGATTTGACACACTTTCAAAATAAAATGTTGAATTTGGGCTTGCAGAGATAGAGAAGCTACCCAGTCTTTTGTCCTTTGTGAGTTTTGTATTGAGCCTTGAGTATATTCTTAGGGTGAAGTGAGAGGAATTCTCTACCTGGTAAGAAATAAAAACATATACTGGACAGATACAGGTTAATATTAATCTTTAGTAACCGTATTTGATGATGATGTCAGGCATACATTTGGGGCATTTATACTGCTGTTACCCGTAAGTGCAGAATCCATTTGTTGCTTCTCAGTGGGGGGGGAGCAAAGGGCAGTAGCAGCTGCTATCACTAAACATAGCTCCATTTTGACATTGTGCACGACTGGGATGGATTGTGGTACACTTATGGAATGAACAAGTGACACTATCAGCTGTTGCAAATCCAGCTGAGATGCTGTTTTATTTTTCACTCCTGTGTGCTCTATAGCTTCAGTGATTGGAGAAAGTCCTAATGTGTTTTCAGGATGTTATACCTTTTTTGTTCTGGTATTTAAAGATTTTAGATAAGCTAACAAAGTTCTTGGTACTAGAAGAAAAATATGTAGTTCTATCTGTAAGTCAGTATTCAGAACTGACATATGCCAGGAATTAGAGCATGCTGTTGCTATTTCATAGCTGTTGAGTGAGACTAGATTTTTACATTAATTTACAGTAATAGTGTATGATCAGTCATGGTTATAATTTCCACTGTGAATAATTTTATCTGAGAAGAGGGCAAATGTGGGTTGGGTGAACATCATTTTACTCCTTGTAACAGCTTAACCAGATAGGGATAAAAGTGTCTTGATAGACTTATGCTATAATTTTTGTAGGTTGACTGGAGTGCTTCATTTTCTAGAGCTGCTGTTATTTATTATTTAGCCCATAAGCATGTTAGACACCTCTTAATACAGGCAGTGAATCTTGTGACAGTGTTTCAAGGGACTCAGGGTAATCTCCCCTTTTCTCAAAACCTTCAGACTCACTATCTCCTTCCAAAAGTAATGGGTCAATCTAGTTCAAACTGTATGATCTTGAGAAAGAAGAATGGCCAGATAGGAAGTGGGTGTCTAGGGCTTGAACCAGTGGTTTTAAGAGGAAAACCTTCAGTGTAAAGCTTATTGACAGTCATTGAGTAGCCTTTTTGGTTTTGTTATTGTTTTGGTTTTTTTTAACCACTGAGAGTTTCTTTTAGATCCCTCTTAACGGCTTCTCTGCAGTCTTACTCTGCCCTGATGCTTGCAGCCCTGAACTTTCCTTGGCTGAAAGAACGTAGCCTACTTCTAAGATTCCAACATCCAGAAAGACAGAGTAAAATCAAGCCCAATAAAACAGGTGGTGTGTCTTGGTCCCTTGCTGGCCATTATTCCTTTTTGTTTTGTTTGTTTATTTTTTTTTGCAATGTATGTCTCAACATATTGTTTGCCTGATTTTTGTACATGACAAGCTCTGCTTCTGTGTTTTCAAGCCATGAGTGGGTCCAGCTGCAACAGAAATAATTGTAAGGTAGTTTTGTGGGTTAACCACAGTAGGCAGCTCAGCACCACATAACCACTCACTAAAGAAATGTGGGCAAGGAAGAACAAAAACACTATCAGTAAAGATACAGTTTTACATATTAAAGCATATTGTATTGGTTAACTGCACTTTTGGGAGTAATGGAAGACAGACTTACAAGGGTGTTTACTAAGGTTGTCTTTGATTACTCTAAAATGGTGTGCAATGATAAAGGTGCAAATAGAATAATGTAAAATTGCTGATGAGAGTCTTGATTACCAAAGACAGCTGTCTTTACAGTTATTGAAGACTTTGGCAACCAGTGGGATATGCATTTTAGAGTTTGCACACTGCAGATTGATTGGGAGGTGAATTGGATTGTATGGTTAAGTGTGGAAAATGAGAATTTTAGATATATAGGCAGGTTGAGTCTTACGTGTACAGGTCTTACTAAAACAAGAACAGCAAAGTTTCAGATAAGATCTGAAGATAATGAAAGATAAAGAGGAGCTGATGAAGACTGCCTCCTCATTTTGAACCTGAGTGGTGAAAACAGTGTCAAAGGTGTACTTGATACCAAGAGAAAATGTGGCTGAGGATTTCTCATTCTTCTCAAACACTCAGTTTGCTTTAGGAAGAAAGGTAACTGTAGTTGTACATTACATTAAGCTGACACTCTTTCTGCTGTGCATGGTATGCTATCTGTACTTTCTCCTCTATAAAAAAAAAAAAGACTCAAGTTGCCAGCAAGTCTCTAGATTGCTAATATTGTGTTTCAGCTGATGTTTCTTCCTCACACTGACCAGACAACTTATAAAATTATTATTCAGGTTAACGTCAGAGTAATTGAAGGTTGGGTAGCAGTTTCATTTTTTCAACATGAGAGAATTTATCTTTCAAAGTCCTGAGTTACAGTTTGCAATGATTTCATCATTGAAAAGTATCCTGAACTGACAGCAATAAATTAACTGCCATTTCACTTGAGACTAATTCCTGTCTACAGTGAAGAATTTTGCTTGGTGAAATGTTATGGCCATGCCAATTTTATTCTTGTTCATTTTGCTTAGTTTTGAAGGAGCTGAAACAAGTGTCTGTTCCAGAGTTCTGTTGTAGCAGATAGTAATGGGTTTGTCATGATTCATTGCTGTGTCTGTTTATAGCACCCACTGGATACTGTGGCTTTCCATGTAGTCCCTTCCAATATGCCAAACTCTTCCCTGTAACTTGAGGTACATTTCTGTACTTTCACTATCTTTGCAGAATGTTTTAAAGTATTTTTACTTCCATTTGACATTTGCCTTTTCTGAGGCTGCAGCTATGTTTTACTCTCAGTTCCTCTCAAGCAAAGTCTGTGACACCATTATGATATACTGACTTGAAGACACAGGTAAAGGGTTATGGATAGTGAAATAAAGTTGAAGTGTAAGCAGTCTTTCTAATTGCATGTACATGTAAGCAAATTAAAAACATTAAACTAACATCTTTCACCTTGCACAGGTGAAAGAGGGGGAAAGCTTGCTCTTCTGCAGCAGACGTTTGCTTTGATACCTTCCTCTACCATCCAGCCTTTTCAGTGTTTCTGAAGTAGACTGTCTTAGAGCCAGAGCTCGAGGTTTAACACCCTGTTATGGTCTCTGTCACCTATGACAGTTGATCACAGGTCATCTGACTGCATTGGACCTTGCTGGCCATTCCTTCATCAATTCCTTGCCCATTGATGTTACAGTAGTTACAAGTTACAATAGTTCTTGAAAGACTAGTTATTAATACTGTGATGAAAGAAAGAAAGAAAGAAAGAAACAAAACAACAGAAGAACCCCTCAAAACAAGCAAATAGAATCCCAAACTCCCTCTGTCCTCAAACGTGATCTCTACTGACAATTTCTTTGTGAGCTCTTGTTGTGGTTTAAGCCCAGCCAGTAATTCAGAACCACACAGCTGCTCTCTCACTTCCCCCCCTTCCTCTCCCTGCTCCCAGAGGGATGGTGAGGAAAATCGAAAGAATTTAACTCCCACAGGTTGAGATAAGAACAGTCCAGTAACTAAGGTATAACACAAACCACTGCTGCTACCACAAATAATAATAATGATAAGGGAGATAACAAGGGAAGAGAATACAACCGCTCACCACCCACTGACCAATACCCAGCCCAACCCAAGCAGTGATCTAGCCCTTCTGGGTAACTACCCCCAGTTTATATAGTGGGCATGACGTGCTGTGGTATGGAATACCCCTTTGGCTAGTTTGGGTCAGGTGTCCTGTCTCTGCTTCCTCCCGGCTTCCCCTCCTCCCTGGCAGAGCATGAGACTCAGAAAGTCCTTGGTCAGAGTAAACATTACTGAGCAGCAACTAAAAACATAGGTGTTATCAGCGTTGTTCTCAGGCTGAGAGTCAAAACCACAGCATTGCACCAGCTACTTAGAAGGAGAAAAATGGCTGCTACTGCTGAACTCAGGACAGTATCCACCCCTTATTCCATACCATTCACGTCATGCTCAGATCCCACATTTTCAATATACCATCACTCATATACATATATATGTATATATATATATACACATCTACACACACACACACACACGGATCATTCCTTAGTGTGTGGACCAATCCCTATAAAGCTGCTGAGTCCATCTGGTCCATGATGTCAGTCTCCATCTCTTGTAACAGTCTTTCAGAGCAGGAGAGGCTGTGTGCACTGTTGGATTGTTGCCCGCTGTGGTACCGCAGAACTTGTCTGGTTCCTTCAAAGTTCATTCTTTGTTTGGATGACGGTCGGAGGGAAGTCAGGTCTGGTTGCTGGTGACCTGAAGACATCTAGTTGGTGGGCTATAAAAGTGCTACATAGCAGGCAACAGCATACAGTTGAGTTCATTGGCTGTTTTCCCCTAAAATCAAATGCCCTTGAGGTACACATCAGACTTCCCATCTTCCCACATTATCCACCAGGTATATCCTGGTCCCTGGGCAAAAGCAGTCCCATGACTGGGGATTCTGACTGGGCTGGGCCAGCCCTGTTGACACATCCTCTGGTGTTGACTAACCAGGTGGCTTTTGGTAAATATATATCCCAGTGTTTGAAAGTTCCACCACCCATTGCTCTCAGTGTAGTTTTTAACAGCCCGTTTGTCCTGGGTTCAGCAGTAGCAGTTATTTTTCTCCTTCTAAGTAGCTGGTCCAGTGCTGTGATTTTGACTCTCGGCCTGAGAACAACGCTGATAACACTGATATTTTTAGTTGCTGCTCAGTAATGTTTACTCTGACCAAGGACTTTCTGAGTCTCGTGCTCTGCCAGGGAGGAGGGGAAGCCGGGAGGAAGCAGAGACAGGACACCTGACCCAAACTACCCAGAGAGGTATTCCATACCACAGCACATCATGCCCAGGATGTAAAGTGGCAGTTACTGGGAAGGGTGAGATCACTGCTGGGTTGGGCTGGGTATTATCGGTCGGCGGGTGGTGAGCACTTGTATTCTCTTCCCTTCTTATTTCCTTTATCATTATTATTATTGGTGGTAGCAGTAGTGATTTGTGTTATACCTTAGTTACTGGACTGTTCTTATCTCAACCTGTGGGAGTTACAGTCTTTCGATTCTTCTCCCCATTCCTCTGGGAGTGGGGGGAACAAAGGTGGGGGGGCAGTGGACTGTATGGCTGACTTGCCAACAGGGTTTAAACCACGACACCATTGTAGTGTTCGATTTTCACCTTGGCAAACTGACTCAATTCACCCTCTCCTTCAGCAGTTTTTGCAACTTGTCATCGGGGACTCCATACAGCTGCCTTCCATCTCCACTGCTTTCCCACAGTACGGCAGGACCCATCAGTGAACAAGGCATATTGCTTCTCACTTTCTGACAGTTTATTATATGGTGGGGCCTCTTCAGCATGCATCACCTCCTCCTCTGGTGACATTCCAAAATCTTTGCCCTCTGGCCAGTCCATGATGACTTCTAGAATTCCTGGACGACTGGGATTTCCTATTCGAGCTCATTGTATAATTAGTGCAGCCCACTTACTCCATGTAGCATCGGTTGCATGATGCGTAGAGGAGATCCTGCCTTTGAACATCCAGCCCAGCATGGGCAACCGGGGTGCCAGGAGGAGCTGTGCTTCAGCGCCAATCACTTCTGAAGCAGCTCAAACCCCTACATGGGCTGCCAGTATCTCTTTCTCAGTTGGGGTATAGCTAGACTCAGATCCTTTATATCCCAAACTCCAAAAGCCAAGGGGTTGACCTCAAGTCTTCCCTGGAGCTTTCTGCCAGAGGTTCCAGGTAGGACCATTCTCCCCGGCTGCGGTGTAGAGTGTGTTTTTTACATCTGGCCCAATCCAGACTGGTCCAAGGGCTACTGCATGAACTGTCTCACATTTAATTTGCTCAAAGGCTTGTTCTTGCTCAGAGCCCAATTTAAAATCATTCTTCTTCCGAATCACATGGTAGAGAGGGCTTACAATCAAACTGTAATTTGGGATGTGCATTCTCCAGAACCCCACTGCACCCAAGAAAGCTTGCGTTTCTTTCTTATTAGCTGGTGGAGACATTGCTGTTATCTTGTTGATCACATCTGTGGGGATCTTGCTATGTTCATCTTGCCATTTTATTCCCGAAAATTGAATCTCCTGTGCAGGTCACAGTATCACACAGTATCACAGTATGCTAGAGATTGGAAGGGACCTCAAAAGATCTAGTCCAATCCCCCTGCCAGAGCAGGAACACCTAGATAATGTTACACAGGAATGTGTCCAGGCGGGTTTTGAATGTCTCCAGGGAAGGAGACTCCACAACCTCCCTGGGCAGCCTGTTCCAGTGTTCTGTCACTCTCGCTGAGAAGAAATTTCTTCTCAAGTTTAACTGAGTGAACCCTCTTGTGTTCCAGTTTGTACCCATTACCCCTTGTCCTGTCATTGTTTGCCACTGAGTAGAGCCTGGCTCCATCCTCGTGACACTCCCCCTTTATATATTTATAGACACTAATAAGGTCACCCCTCAGTCTCCTCTAAACTATAGAAAACCAGCTCCCTCAGTCTTTCCTCATAAGGGAGATGCTCCACTCCCTTAATCATCTTTGTTGCCCTGCGCTGGACTCTCTCCAGCAGGTCCCTGTCCTTCTTGAACTGAGGGGCCCAGAACTGGACACAATATTCCACATGCGGTCTCACCAGGGCAGAGTAGAGGGGGAGGAGAACCTCTCTCGACCTACTAACCACCCCCCTTCTAATACACCCCAGGATGCCATTGGCCTTCTTGGCCACAAGGGCACAGTGTTGGCTTATGGTCATCTTGTCCGCTAGGACCCCCAGGTCCCTCTCCCCTACACTGCTCTCTAACAGGTCATTCCCCAACCTATACTGGAACCTGGGGTTGTTCCTGCCCAGATGCAGGACTCTGCACTTTCCCTTGTTATATTTCATCAAGTTATTCCCTGCCCAACTCTCCAGCCTGTCCAGGTCTCACTGGATGGCAGCACAGCCTTCTGGCGTGCCAGCCACTCCTCCCAGCTTAGTGTCATCAGCAAACTTGCTGATAGTACACTCAATTCCCTCATCTAAATCATTGATGAATATATTAAATAATACTGGTCCCAGTACTGACCCTTGAGGCACTCCACTAGTTACAGGCCTCCAACTAGACTCCGCCCCATAGACTACAACTCTCTGGCTTCTCTCCTTCAGCCAGTTCACAGTCCACCTCACTACCTGATCATCCAGACCACACTTCCTCAATTTAGCTGTGAGGATGCTGTGGGAGACTGTGTCAAATGCTTTGCTGAAGTCAAGGTAGACCACATCCACCGCTCTGCCATCATCCATCCACCGTGTTATTTCCTCATAAAAGGCTAAGAGATTGGTCAGGCATGATTTCCCCTTGGTGAAGCCATGTTGACTGCCCCTCATAACCCTCTTATCTTTGATATGCCTTAAGATGGCACCAAGGATAAGGCGTTCCATCACTTTCCCAGGGATGGAGGTGAGGCTGACCGGTCTATAGTTACCCGGGTCTTCCTTCTTGCCCTTTTTGAAGACTGGAGTGACATTTGCTTTCCTCCAGTCCTCAGGCACCTCTCCCGTTTCCCAAGACTTGGTAAAGATGATGGAGAGCGGTCTAGCAATGACTTCCGCCAGTTCCCTCAGCACCCGCGGGTGCATCCCATCTGGACCCATGGATTTATGGATGTCCAGATTGCTCAACTGGTCTCTAACCCATTCCTCATCGACTAAGGCAAACCGCTCCGTTGACCTGACTTCATCTAAGGTCTCAGGGGTACAGGGCTCTTCAGGACTGCCTGCAGCAGAGTAGACAGAGACAAAGAAGGCATTCAGTAACTCTGCCATCTCTGTATCTTCTGTCACCAGGGCACCCATCCCGTTCATCAGTGGGCCTACATTGCCTCTGGTGTTAGTTTTGTCTGCCATGTATTTGAAAAAGCTCTTTTTGCTGTCCTTGACCCTTCTCACCAGGTTTAATTCTAAGGAGGCCTTAGTCATCCTAGCTGCCTTCATACATCCTCTAGCAGCAGCCTTATATTCCTCCCAAGTGGCCAGCCCCTCCTTCCATGACCTGTAAACTCTCCTCTTCCACTTGAGCATACCCAGCAATTCCCTATTTAGCCACACAGGTCTCCTGGCCCTCTTCCTTGACTTCCTACGTGTCGGGATGCTCTGATCTTGAGCTCGGAAAAAGTAATCCTTGAATGCTAACCAACTATCTTGGGCCCCTTTACCTTCAAACAGCCTTGCCCATGGGATTTCCCCTAGCAAATAGCTTGAAAAGGCCAAAATTTGCCCTGCTAAAGTCCAGGGTTGCAATTCTACTTGCTATTCTACTGGTCCTACCACACAAGATCCTGAACTCCACCATCTCGTGGTCGCTGCAACCAAGGCAGCCCTCAACCCTTACTGCTTCGACCAGACCCTCCTTGTTAGTGAGGATGAGATCCAGCAGCGCTCCTCTCCTGGTCGGCTCATCCACCATTTGCAGGAGGAAGTTATCATCCACACACTGGAGGAACCTCCTGGACTGCGGCTGGGTTGCCGAGTGGTCCTTCCAGCAAACATCAGGGAAGTTAAAATCCCCCACGACGACCACGGCCTGTGACTGTGAGGCCGCTCTCAGCTGCCTGTAGAAGGCCTCGTCAACTTCCTCACCCTGATCTGGTGGTCTGTAACAGACACCCACAACAGTATCCCCCCTGCCAGCCTGCCCCTGAATTCTCGCCCACAGACTCTCAACTTGCTCGTCATCTGTCCCTGGACAGAACTCGGTGCATTGTAGTTGCTCCCGCACATAAAGAGCAACCCCACCACCCCGCCTGGCTGGCCTGTCTTTCCTGAAAAGGACATAGCCCTCCATGACTATATTCCAGTCATGTGAGCTGTCCCACCATGTCTCTGTCATTGCCACCAGATCATAGTCTCCTGACTTAACACAGGTTTCCAAGTCCTCCTGCTTATTTCCCATGCTGCGCGCATTGGTGTACAGACATTCCAGGGAGCGAGCTGAGCACACCGATTTCACCCTAGGATTATAGGAGGCCTCCCAGTCTTCATCAATTCTGGAGTGCTGCCCCACTGGGGCAAGCCCAGCTACAATCCCATCCCCCTTCGAATCTAGTTTAAAGCTCTCCAAATGAGCCCTGCTAATTCGTGCCCCAGCATCCTTTTGCCTCTGTGAGAGAAACCTTTCCCACTTGTCATTGTCCAGACTGGTGCCCTATAAAACCAGCTGTTATCAAAGAATCCAAAGCCCTGCCTGTAGCACCAGTCTCGAAGCCAATCGTTTATGGACTGAATCTTCCCATTCCTTCCCACATCATCAGTGGAAGATGGAAGGAGAAGATCACTTGAGCCCCAGACTCTTTCACCATCCGCCCCAAGGCCCTGTAGTCTTTCTTCATCACCCTCAGACTGCGGGAAGCAGCTTCCTCCCCACCTGTCTGGAAGATCAGCAGCGGGTAGTAGTCTGTCAGGTGCACCAGGTTGGGGAGCGCCCTAGTGATATCCCTCATCCGGGCTCCAGGCAGACTACACACTTCCCTATGATGAGGGTCAACTCTGCATATCAAGCCCTCTGTTCCTCTCAGAAGGGAATTGCCTACTACAATAACCCTTCTTTCTTTCTATCTTATCAGAGGCAGTCTTGAGGTGCAAAGTCGACCGCCTTTTCCTATGTGGCCTTGTGGGCTGGCCTTGCACCACATTCTCACCTACCTCTCCTTCAAGATCCAGGGCCTCAAACCTATTACGGACGGACACCTGGGGAAGCAGGGCAGGAAGGGGGGAGGGTTTCCCACGACGCCAAACTGGAACTCGCTTCCAGCCCTCATTGTCTTTTTGGGCCCCTACCTCTGCGCAACAGCTACAGGGCAGGGGGTGTCTCGGGCCATCCCCCTCTGTGTGAGAAGGCAGGGGGTCCTTCCCCTTTTGGGGGTTATCTCCCTGGAACTGTTCCGACTGGCACGCCAGGGAGTTACTCCACCAGTCCATCTCCCTTTCACACTCCCTGATGGTCCTCAGCGTCTCAACCTCCTCCTTAAGTTTTGCCTCCAGGCTAAGCAGATCTTCTACCTGCTCACACCTCACGCAGGTCCCTTGACCTTACTCCGTTTTATGGCAAAACCGGCTTTCAGCAGGATTTGGATTATTTTCCTCCCTTTTTCAAAGACTTCTGCTGCTGTATTGCCCCACACAATAATGTCATCAATTTATTGCAGGTGTTCTGGAGCTTGCACCTGTTCCAGTGCAGTCTGGATCAGTCCATAGCAGATGGTAGGGCTGTGTTTCCACCCCTGGGGCAGTCAGTTCCAAGTGTACTGGACACTCCTCCAAGTAAAAGTGAACTGTGGCCTGCACTCTGCTGCCACAGGAGTTGGGAAAAATGCACTGGCAATATCAATCGTGGCATACCACTTGGCTGCCTTTGACTCTAGTTCATACTGAAGTTCTAGCATGTCCGGTACGGCAGCACTCAATGGTGGTGTGACTTCATTCAGGCCACGGTAGTCTACTGTTAGTCTCCACTCTCCATTAGACTTTTGCACTGGCCATATGGGGCTATTAAGGGTGAGAAGGTCCTACTGATCACTCCTTGGCTCTCCAGTCTATGGATCAGCTTATGGATGGGCTGACAATGTTATGGCAGCTGGTCTTGTATTAGAGGTAGTGAAGTGATTTTTTTCTGAGACTTGGACCAGGAGAGCACAATAAACATTTGAAATATGCCAGTGCAAAAGTAAATTAGATTTGCATTTATCATTTACTCTTACTTTATATCTTAGTTTTAGTTTTACAGCTCACTCACTTCATCAGCTATACAGTCAGTGAATTGAGAATTTTTGTTCAAGGAATCTCTAGTCCAGAATGTGGAATGAAGGAGGACGAATTAATAACTAGGGCTTTGAATGGTGACCCAGACTAATAATTAAACACACAATGATCTTCGTAATCCTTGAATGATTTAATCTTCATGTTATCTTGTGTGACTAGATGATAGAGATACAACAGATTTCTTTTTACATTTAAGATCATGTGAAATCTATATTCATAGTGCACCTCTTTTGATCCTGAAGGTAATCTCCTATAATAAAAAATGTTAAAAACTTCAGAATACATTTTCTAAGTTGATGTATTTTACATTAGTAAAAGTACAGAAGATTGGGAACTACAGGGTGTAAAACTTTAATGGGCATTATTCCTGCTGTTTATGGTTGACTTGGCTTCATATTTTTATTTTGAGCTTAAATGGATTTCAGTAATTAAGCTATGTCTTCCTTTTAGTATTACTTGCACTGTGTGTGTGAATTTAAGGTAAAGCAGTGTAAACTGAAGGCACTCATCTTGAGTGCCATTATGGGGCACATACAGGACAGTGAGGTGATCAGGCACAGTCAGCATGGGTTTATGAAAGGCGGGTCCTGCGTGAATAACCTGATCTCCTTCTATGCGATAAATCACTTCTAGGTGATTTATTTCATGGATGAAGGAAAGGCTGCGGATGTGGTCTGCCTAGACTTCAGTAAAGACTTTGACATCATTTCCCACAGCATTCTTCTGGAGAAACTGACTGCTGATTGCTTGGATTGTGTACAGTTGGCTAGGTAAATATCTGGCTGGAAAGCCAGTCCCAAGGAGTGGTGGTGAATGGAGTTAAATTCAGTCAGTGGCTGGTCACAAGTGGTGCTCTTCGAGGGTTCAGTATTGGGGCCAGTTCTGGCTAATATCTTTATTTAAGATCTAGATGAGGGAATTGTGTGCACCCTCAGAAAATTTGCGGGTGACACCAAGTTGGATGGGAGTGTTGATCTGCTTGAGGGCAGGAAGGGTCTACGGGGGGATCTGCACAGTCTGGATTTATGGGCCTAGGCCAACTGCATGAGGGTCAACAAGGTCAAGTGCTGGGTGCTGTGCTTGAGTCGCAACAACCCAGTGTATTACCACAGGCTTTAGGACGAGCAACTGAAAAGCTGCATGGTGGAAAAGGATCTAGGGGTGTTGGTCGACAGTTGGCTGAACATGAGCCAGCTTGTGCCTAGTTGGTCAAGGAGGCCAGTGGCATCCTGGCTTGTACCAGAAATAGTGTGGGCAGCAGGACTAGGGAACTGATTGTCACTCTGTACTCTGCACTGGTGAGGCTGCACCTCAGACAAGAAAGTAGAGATGCTGGAGTATGTCCAGAGAAGGCAAGAAAGACAGTAAAGTGTCTAGAGCACAAGTCTTATAAGAAGCAGTTGAGGGAACTGAGAATGTTTAGCCTAGAGAAAAGGAGGCTGATGGGAGACCTTGCTGTCTGAAAGGAGGTTGTAGTGAGGTGATTGTCAGTCTCAAGCAACAAGCAATAGGGGAAGAGGTAATGGCCTCAAGTTGTGCTAGGGGCGGTTTAGATTGGCTATTATTAACATGTTCTTCATGGAAAAAGTTGTCAAACATTGGAACGTTCTGCCCAGGTAAGTGGTTGAGTTGCTAACCCTCATGTTATTTAAACAATATGCAGATAGTGCTTAAGGACATGGTTTAGTGGTGGACTTAGTAGTGCTGGTTAACAGTTGGGCTTGATGATCCTACAGATCTTTTCTAACCTAAACAATCATATACTATTGTATTAAAATGAAATAGATACTTGTAATGCACTCTGGATGGGTAGTCTATATCATGTCTTTCAGGCACACAAATGATTTCATGAAATTTATTTACTGTGAAGTACTGCGTGTGATGCTGTACGTTACTGAGAACAGCTTTAGCTCTAGTACAGAAAATCACTTCAATGCAGTTTATTGTTTTAAACCTAGTTTACTTCCTTACCTCATATATTCGGCTTTTTTTACCATTTGAGAGGATTTCTGTTTTGCTTTGCTGTTCTGAAGGCATTTGTCTCTGCTATGGAAACTAATTGATCTGACAGGGGTCAGAGAAAATATCTGTTGGTTGCCCATGTTTTTGCTGCATGTCAAACAATACACTTGTTATCGTTATGAATTCTTACATAAAATGAATAACAAAGAACTGGTATGGCTAAGTGAAATAATGCATTACTTTCTGGATGCCTGCTGAGTAAGCACTTAGTTCAAGAAATCAAGAAGTCCTGTGCTTCTGGATGCTTAAGATTTGTTGCTGGAAGAAAAAATTGGTCTGTATGTTTAAGTCCTGAGTGACTTTGCTGTTAATGTCTGTGATGGAAAAACCTGCACTTAACAAACTTGAACTGACTAATATGATTATAACCAAGATAAATTTAGAGGATGTGAGAGGTGGGAAGAAGAGGGTGTATACCCATTGGTTAAGTTAAACTATTGTCTGTCCATTGTTTCTGGCTCCTAGTCATTAACTGTTCATTTCTGCTGTTACTGTTCTGTAGTGGTTATGGCAGCTGCAGTGTGTTGACAACAGTTTACTTGGCATGGGCTAGATTTATTTATTTATTATTTTTTCAAATAAAGTCATCTAAAATTAAAAAGTAAACACTGAATCTGATTTTTAATGAGTAGCAGCAGAAATCTTACAAATACACTAAGATTACACTGGAAGATACATTGACAGGCTTTTAGTCAATGTAGGCTTTTTTTTAAATTAGAATTCTTTGTGAAGTAAGGATGGGCAGAATTATGTAGGACATTAGGGGTGATGCTGAGAATCAGTTCAGGAAGGATGACTAATGATGACTTCTGAACAGAAATTATGGTATTTTTAATTACCTTTATTTGAATTGAGAGCAGGAAATACTGTATCGTAAGGCTGTTAGTCCTTGAATAGGAGCTGTTGATCTTTATTAGTGGAGCATTTTATCTTGAAGTCTTGGGGGTAGCAGTCCCATTTCCATGTGACTAATAAAACATGGATACTTTGGAATTTAGTCAGTGAACAAATCTGAACAACTCTTCAGATTTAAGTAATGAAAGAAAAAAATATTGGGTTAGAAGCTGGTTAAACCTGAAGGTACCTATTAATAAGAAGCCTTGGTACTGGAATTTAGATGAGAGAAGGCAAAATAAGGTTAGTCAGGAAAACCAGTTCTTTGGTTGTTTATGGGTCTGGGTTGTATTCATTTGCCTTGCTAATGCCTTTTTAATGTGATTAAAAATCTCCAGAGTTTATGACATTCGAAATTCATTGTGTGGAAAAAACCAGAAGGATTCCTTATTGTTGGCTGCAGTGTTGTGTTTGGTGTTGAAGAAAGTAACTCATTTTACAGCTTCAGTCAAAGATCAACACAGTCATTTGAGCCTTGACTTTCTCTTCCCGGAGTCTGACAGGGCTGGCGGCATTTTCTTCTGTCAGGCTTTTGTTGTTTAAGATCAACTCTTTGACTCACTAACACTGTAATGAGGAGTAAACAAGCCTTATTTCTTCTCAACAATTTGTAGTATGTTTCTTGTGGATTCTGAATTTAACAGCATTGATTTAACAGTTGCTAAATCATGTAGCTGGAGTAAACTGCTTTACTAGTGGTAATAGTTGTGTTGAGGAAATAAATATCACAACCCCATATGGAGGTGTTTATCTTCAATACCGATGGTATCAGCTTCTGCCTTCCACTCCTATCTGTCTGTTTCCTTTAAAAATACATGTCTGAGTATAGGTACTCAGCAGAGTTAAGAGGATAGGATGTTGCTGAGAAGCAGAGGTTTAAATTTCATGTAATTTCTGTGATTAAAGAACATAACAGTGATATTCCTTATAACCACCATAAGAATCAACATCTATGGGTACTCATCCTAGCAGGTATATGAACAGTTGAAGCTTTATGGATCTCTGATATTAAAAAGAAGACAGGTCATTGTGTCTTGCAGAACCTTTAATAAAAATAAGTACAGATATCTTCCTTTACTTCTCAGTGACTGATGTATATTCACTATGCAATTTACTGACCATTGGTGACATTTTCAGCAGGCCTGAAAGTTACGATAATTAGGTAGCAAGTGCTTAAAGGAAAGTTATGTTGGCATAATTATTTGGGGAAATTTACCTCTTGTATTCCAGATTCTATGTGGGGTAAGCTAAAGCATTATTTCCGTTATTTTTTTCAGTACTCCCACACAGTCATTAATTAATGTTGAAATCTATCATTAACAAGTGAAATTATGTATTCAGAATATAGAACAGGTTACCTGCTTATTTACCTGGAAAATAATGAAGATTGGGTAATTCTGGATACCCTTCACTAGGGCTTTGTTGTAAAGCTGTAGTTAAGGAAGTAATTTTTTAGGTTGAGGAAAAGATAAACCTTCTTCCATGTGTCCCAAGATTATTATATTGGAGTTGGTCTTAGGTAATCAGCAGTGCATGTGCCTTGATTTGAGGTTCTGTGAACAATTCCATGCAGCCATAAGTTCTCTCCTTGGTGAATAAAAAGAGCAGAAATGGTAAAAAAATCTCAGATGGTTTGGAAACACCAGTCAAGGAAACTCTTGCAAGATAGAATGGTGGTGCCATTGCTAACAATTTTTTTGTGCTACTACCCCAGTTGCTAGAGCACTCCTATCAGTCACAGAGACCAGGTTCAGTAAAGTCCTTTTTGCACCAGAGAATTATCTTGTACCTGTTACCCCTCTAGATTGCTGCTGGAAATTGTGGGTATGACATGCTGATAGTCTCCTGTATAATAAATTTCCTGTTCTAGAAATTAGAAATTCACTGTGGCTACAGATAGAATTCAGGAGACATACGTGATGAGTGAATATCATAATCTACAGAGAAAAGAGTAGATGTCGGTGTTTCACTGGTATTACACGTTTTTGTAGAAAGTGAAGCAGAAATAAGAGTCACCACAAATGGCTGCTCTAAAGCAGAGGAGGGATTGGTTTCTCTGCTTTGTGTCAATCGTCAAACCACATGCACCTTGGTACAAGGAGGGTCCTGCTTATTTTTAGTCAAGGTCCTTTTGACTGCAAATTACTCTTTAGATTGAACAACAGGTATCATAATCATGGCCAACCACCAATCGAACTGAAGACTAATCAGCTGCAGTTCACAGAATCCATTTTGCATTCCACAGGTAATTGTAACTACAGGAAAGTGTCATATGTAGTTCATTAAACTTTTTTGTTAATAATTCTAAACATAATAAAGGGAAAATACATCAGTATAAATCTGTTTAATTAGCTTTAAAAAGCATTGGTAGAACTAGGGTTTTTTTAATTATCCATTACTATAGATAGTGAAGGGTCTATATGGAAAATAATAAAGGTCCCGATTTAAAAGTGGCACAATGAAAGACTGACTGTTTAGTTGGAAAGAGTTTTGCTGTTTTCAGCTGATATTGAAGCCTGAAATACCATATCTTAATGAGAAAAAATAACAACTATTTCTTTTGTGTGTAGAAATTGGATGCACAGTTGCTAAACTGAAGCAACTTATATTTACAAATCTTAAAATGTGCAGTCCTTCTCTAATTTTCTTATAAGAACTTAAATTCTGTGTCTGATTCCATTAATGGATTACTAAACCTGGCTCAAAATTTTTTATTTAACAACTGGAAAAGAGGTGAATGCAGTACTGTTATATCATGTAAAATATTAATTTGCCTTAATGAGATATTTACTTTTAGATAAAGGAATGAAAACAGTGAATGTTTACAAAATATATCAACTGAATCTTGCCTAAAATATCAAAAAGTGAAATTTTGGATATTCACTTAATTCAAAGATCTAATTTAATGCAGGCATAATGATCTTGTATTGTCAGAGTTAATGTTCTCATAACAATATTAATTCTGTCTTCCTTCAGGTAATTTATATAGGGCAGTATACTGCTGTGTAACTTATTAATGATAGGATTCTCATTAATGGTCATTATCTTGAAAATATTCTAGTATCTTCACAATTGTGTTTTCCAATGTACTTTGTGTTTAGGTCGTCATATTCAAAAAAGTGCTGGCAAGGGACTTTGTTTTCCCTGGTTATCACTGCTGTAGGTAACTTGTCTGAGAAATATCAAAGATTTAAATGCTGCCATTAAAGTTTCTGTTAGTTGAATCTTTCCTCCACTTTTTACTTCTTTTTAGTATGCTGGCAAAATTACAGCATTTTTAACAATTAATTGTTTCTCTGTCTCTGTCTCCCTCTCTCTCTCATAAAAGACTGGTATTCATCAGCTTTCTAATTCATGTGAATAATTTACAGGACTTAGCAATGTCTGACGTGCATTTGTCTTTTGCAGACCAGGTGTTTCTAACCTTTTTTACTGATTTTTACTTCACTAATAACATACTATACTACAAATCTAATGATCTGTTTGGGAATTTGATTTTAAAAAGTACTCCTGGTCTCACTTTAGTGGATGAACTAGCTTTGTTTGTATAGTGCTTGCTAACAGAGGTGGCTATTTTATTGATGAATATGTAAAAAGTGTATAGTCCAGTGCTCTGTTCCATTCGTCTAATTTATGACACTAGTAATAATAGATGATGAATGAGATATCCAATACATTAATAAATTATCTTAAGAGGTGTACTAAATCAAAGAGGAGGAGACTGAGAAATAATCTCATATAATGCCTCCAAGAAAAGTAAACTAATTCCGGAGTCATTTATTCAGCAATATGCAAAAACCCAGAGAAATTTGTTGAAATTGGACTGCTATAGTTAGTATGATGTTAATATAACTCAGCATTCCAAATGTGCTATTCTAGACATTTGGATCGCCAGATTCAGGTGGCAAGAGATGTAAAATATACATAATTCTTAAATATTTAAGGTAATTTAAGTTAAAATGTTGAGTTTAAGCATGTTTAAAATAAAACCCAGCAATTTTGTCTTATGTTGATGATGCTTACATCCTCTTTCCTAAATTCATCTATCCATTAACTGGGTTGAAATTTCCAGCACTTCTCTGCTGTGTTTTAAATTCACTAACTTGATGATTCTGTGTAAAATATGCGCTTGTTCTAAGTGAAACTGCAAAGCCTTTTGGGTTTGTTAGATGTGAAACTTCCATGTTTTGTTTATTTGGATGCCACAAGCAATAATTCTTCTGGTCACACTGGCTATCTCAGAAGGAGTCTTCATGTCAGAAGAGGCAGTGGCTGACTATGTGGTATTCATGTGCCACTTTGCTATAGACAGGGAACATCAAAGAAGCGGGCAAATTTTATGCAAGCAAATGATTGCCATTCTTATTAATCTGTTTCTTAGTGTTAATAAGTCCAGTGACATTTAGTCACCATTGTAAAATGGAGTGGGATTTAGGGAATGCAAATGTTACTGATGTTGGTAGAAATAAAACATTCTGGAGGTGGTGTGAGGTTTTCCGTTTCACAAACTGACACTTTGAGGTTCTGTGGTTATGTTTTTTATCACATTTAGATGACCGAAGTGTGGGCGTAGATAATTTTTTCATCAAAATGAACAGTATGTCTTCTGTCCTCCTCATGTTCTCCTTTTTTGGTATTTTCCTCCCATGCCTTGCACCTCTGTTGGGGTTTAAACGCCTGTACAGAACTTACCCAGCTGATCATGTATTTTCTTCTCTGTTGAGGCTATAAAATGAGTTACAAAGTAGTTAGAAGGTTTTGGTATGGAGTTAACTAAGCATAATAAAGGCTATACTTTCTACATTAAGGACAGTGCTTGTTGGTGTATGATTATCCTTAATTATTTCTAATCAAATTGGATCACCTTTGGATACAGATGGTTAAACTTACCTACCTAGTTGTATTAAACTTATGATCCATTTTCATGTTTATTTCTTATGTGTAAAACCATGCAAAAGAACATCTTACTGTGCAACAAGGCCAGTATGGTAAATGGTTTTCTATATTTCATGGATCTCAACTTCATTTTTTGACTAAGGTAAAGCAGTGATAATTGGATACTAAACCCCTTGTATTGAGCTGGATTTTTGTTCCTCAGCTCCCCCTGTCGTGATCCCTTTAAGAGTCTCTGGATGGTGGCATGCTGTCACTGTGCTCATGTTTGTCTTACAAGTGGAAATTTTCTACTTTCTCATTTCCAAGAATGCATTTTATTGGCCTTCTTTCTACTCATAGCCTTGATTTAACTGTTAACTGTAGAATTATTGTAGTTGCAACTCTTTACATTAAAGTTGTCATCAGAAGGTGTCACCAGTTGCTTTCTATTTTTTGTTTCCTCTTGGTTTTTAATAAACACATTGAGTATTGTTAGTCATATACTACTTCTAATCATTGGTCTTTATGATGAAAAATTAACATACTTTTTTAAAATAGTGAGTTATAACAGGATTTTTTTTACTTTATTTTTTTTTGTTTTGTTTTCACCTTAATCTAAATTCAGGCATCATGTGGAAATATTTATATTAATTCTAACTTAAATGAATGTGCTGTATTTATGAGTCAGAGTAGGATGACTTTGGCTCAGTCACCCATACTTATGCAGTTGTTGAATTTTACTTGTTTTTCTACAAAGCTGACATTACCAGGTCTGTAATTTTTAACGCAGTTAAGCTTAAAGAGAAGTGGATGATATCAGTAATTTTTAAAAACTAGAAATTCTATTTTCTAAGTTTATTAGATCTTTACACATTAAGTATATACATTGGTATCTTGGTATATTTGTCTTTTAATTTCCCACTCTTCTGGCCATTTGTATTGGAGTTTCACATATAACTTTTACGAGCTTTGTCACCCTTCCATTTATCTTAAGGTCTGCCTTGGCTGCCAAAGTAGAAACCTTACAATCAGTCTTCAAGGTGGTTAACTCATATCACTGTATTATATGAAAGAAACCAAGGTCTTTCTGCATTGGTACCTGTGGTGTTAACACTGGGTTAGTGATTAGGGTGGGATGGATTTTCCCTTTCTGCAGGCTGACAGACTTTTCATTATATTCTGAATGAAATCAAGATCTGTTGAAGATTGAGAAGATGTTTCCCAATAAGGGAGAGATTGAAGAGAATTTATTTGTGTTAGCAGTATTTACCATAGTGCCAGACCTTAGTTTAAGGCAAATAACTATTAAGAAAGCAACAGAATCCTATCATATGTTCAGTACCTTTCGCATTATGTTCAGTGTGAAATTAAGACTTTTTAAAAATCAGAAAAGTCCATTAAACAGTGTTTTAGAGATTAAGGTGCTTGTTCATGATTGTGGTAACATGGCTTTAAGTTTCTTCTGTCTGTGATACATCATAGGAACTTGAATCAGCATTAGGTATCTGAGATGAGTGCTGTTATGGCTCTGTGCTGCTTTTTGTTCTGGAGAATGTATTTAAAAATCTCATATAATGGATAAATTTCACTTGAAGCAGCAGGCAGCCAGAAAGAGAATGGTAGCAGAACTTGGAGTATACAATGCTCACCCCGATAAAAGATGGACAGACTCAGTACCTCAAGTAGAAAGACTCTGCATTTTGCAGAAATTAAAATATCAGTATTGATATTAAAGTATACTGAGAAAAGGATTTGGCAGCTTTTGCTTTACCAAAATTTGAGCATAAGCATTTAATCTAATAACAGTTAAGGCCTAAACTGGAAGAGCCCTTCTGTGGAATAAGGCATGATTTGGTCTATTTGAGAGTAAGATTCAATATCCACTCTCTTTTATATGAATATCCTTAAAGACCAACCACCATTAATTGTGTAAGATGATGATTGCATGCTGTATAAATTTATAAGTAGTCAGTCCTTCACGTGCAAATCTGTGCAATTCGTAGTTTTGTATTTGATGCTTCAATAAATAGGGTATTTGAATAAAAATGTGATTGCAAAGAATAAATTTGCAGCCATATTAAAAAAAAAAAGAGCTGATTCAGTAATATGTTTTGTGATGGCAACAGAGGAATGCTTTGGCCTTAAGCATAGTACTTGAGACATAAGGATCTTAAATGTAGGCTTGTACTTTGTCATGTGTGTGACAACTGAGGGCTTATTCGAATCAAGAAGTGCATGACTAAGGTTCTTTTGAAAAGGCGAAAAGAACTTTAAATAGCAAAATGTGAATATGAACTAACTGTAGATTAATGTTTTGCCCAGTCCATTTATTTAAGCTTTAATGTTTCATCATTTCTAATTAATAGGCAATGCATTGTTTAAATTAGGGTAGTAATTGTGGGTTTTTTTAAACACAATATAAGAGTGGTTTTAACTGAAAAATCAAGTTTTGTTACTGAAATAAATAGTTTGGAGTACTTCTGGGCTAACATGTAGTGAAGTCCCAATGAATACTGCAGATCAATACATTGAAGAGTTAATTGTGAAAAATGATATAAGTTCTGATATAAATCAAGAGGTTGGTAAAGTGTGTGCTTACTGTTGATCATTAGAATACAAAACTATCTGTTAAAATCAATTAACATGCGTATCTGATGACTGATTGTATAAATATGAAAGTCAGATAATTGTAATCGTTAACCATGGCTTCAGGTCATATGAGTTATCAGCTCAAAAAAACTAGAGGAGAACAGGGTTGATTTGCATATATTTAATGTGGCATGCTGTACATGTAGGAATTTGCTAGTAATCTGCTTGTTTTTATCTAAAAATCAACTAGGAAACGGGGTCATAACAGTCAAATGAGCTATGTGTTGTATTGATAGCAGTCGATTGAGTAGTTTGGGATTTAGCATTTTACTATGTATTTTAATATTCCAAAATTGATTTTTTACTAAGAGACAATTGAAAGAAGCTTGTTAAAAAGTTATTCAAGAAATACTCAAGGCTTTTATCAGGAACATACTCAAAATTGTCCTATAGCTGGTTGTAATGCTGGGTTACTTTGGCAGCTTTCGTTTAGACTTATACAATATATGTAACAAGCACTTCTTTGCTTTTTATGGTAAAAATTGGAGATACATTAAGAATTTTATTGAAGTACTGTACTCTGTCACAACAGTATCTTTCTATGTGAAGTTGGCCAAAAATATAATTTTTAATTTAATTGATCAGTTGTAATAGAGGGAAGTGTGGCAGAGGAATGAGGCTTCTGTCCTGGAAATGATTTACATATTAACTTCCTGAATATAAGAATCCATTTTCATTGATAGTGCAAAATAGTCTATGAAACTTGTAACATTTCAAAGAATCCTTGAAATGTGAATCAGAATATAGTGGTCAGTGCCTTATATTACGTTTAATTTGGTAAAGTAGGTCTGTCCACCCTTTCTCTTTTCCCCTGTATTTGCTCCTGAACATTCAGAAAAAAAAATTAGAATTCCAGTCCTAAATTTTAAAATTATATGTTGTAATAATTTTCTGAAATTTCCTCTGGTTTCTATGTTCATAAGTTCCTAAAGGGAAAAAGCAGCAGTATGCGGTTTCTTTTGGTGTGATTTGTACTTGCAAACTAAGAAACTTTCTGGTGATGGCAGTATCAAAATGCAGAATTGTTGCTTAGTGCTTTTTGCCGTGAGCCTTATTTATACTTTTGCCATTGTAAATATTTGAAATTTGTTCTTTGGTATGCAGTACAATCCAGTTCCTTGTATTATCACACAGAATAAATTGAGTACAGCAAGGCACTCAGTTTCTCAGCCTGGGCAGAGTACAGTGCGCACAATTAGCTGATTTCTGGTGTTCTTTCTCTGTGAACTGCACTTGAATGGCACTGCCTTTTGCTTCAGTCTTTTTTTTTTTTTTTTTTTTTTGACCAATCTTTTGCATGATCTGTTGAGTAAAGGCGCCTTTAGTATGTCTGAGGGTTGGGGAGAAAAGAGCAGCTGGCAGAACAGAGGAATGGAATCACACTCAGTTTCAGACCTACCTGTTACGTAGGAGGGAGTTTTTATTTGCTTGCAAGAGATATAAAAGTGTCTGTATCTCAGGTCATTGGCTGGTTGGGGTCCTTTAAATGATTTACATGTCTATTTGAGCAGGGAGTTATGACCCTCTAACTTGGAAACAGTTGTGCAAGGAGGTCAGTTCTGTAACCACAGATTAGAAGCCCATATTAAACATGAAACTTATTAAAAACTAAGTAAATTGTAAAAGGAAGAAACGTGGTGGTAAGACATTGGTTACTGTAATTACTGTTTTAGTTCTACTGTAACTCATTGGTGAAAAATTGCTTTGCTATCAGAGGCTTCCAAGCTGCAGATGAATGAAAATGATCTATGACTAAGTGGTACTTCCTAAAGGTCTAATTCCAGAACCTTAGGATCATTCCTGAGCCATTTTGTGTCCCAGTAATCCTCCAGATCTTTTAATGTGTGAAGGTATATACTGCTTTTACAAGGATTCATTACTTTCAAAAAGAAGGATTTGGGATATGTATGATTTGTTTAGGGTGGATGGGATTTGCAAATGTGGTGTGGGAAAGTACTGGCATTCTCAAACTGAAATTTGGGCACTAAAAGAGGATACCTTAGCAAAAGAAGTCTCATTTGTCCCACTTCAGAAAAATATTATGAGAAGAAAGTGCTTCACGTTCCCTAAAATACAGCAGTTTTTTGTACTCCTGTGTTGAGGGCCTTGCAGTGTTATTAGCCCAAAGGGGAGATATGCTTTTTCATGATGACTATATTTAGTCAGGAAGAATAGTCCTTTTTAAAGCAAATTGAAATGAGTGTATGAGAGCGTGAAATTATCAGCAGCGCTGGTGCACATTTACATTACTTCTACATACTCTTTTGAATGACCACACAACAGAACAAGTACTTCATTTCCACTGTGTTGATTTTTCCTGACAAAACATGGCAGTCTATCCAAAGGAGGGTGTTTAGCCAAGATAAATATAAAATTTATGATTAAGCAAAGTGTTTTCTTATTATAATCCCTGAAGAGAATTTGAGACTTGTTAAATATAATGTGTCCAGGTAGTTTTAAGAGTAAATTATCCTTTAGGCTTTTAGGTGCTGAAATACAGCAACACCATGAACCATTTGAGATCTTACCAGCAGAAACAGAACTGCATACTGATTACCTTTGAACCAAGTAGCAAAAAAAGTGCATATGTACAATATATAACCTCATGTTTGATGTATGCATTCAGTTTTACAGTCATGTACAGAGATCAAAAATCCATGTCAGTAGCATGGTTTATAAAACTGTCTCTTTCCTGTAATGTGTGTTAGAGAAGAAAGCAAATAAACCTTTTTGACAGAATGGATTGATAACATGATTACACTTCTGGTGCATTTCTTTAACTGCTGTATTTACAGAATACTACTTTGAGGAAAATTATGGTGACTGTCAATATTACTCATTAAAATAAACGGAGAATGAAAATTAATTCAGGAGATGAGTGGATTTTGACCTTTGTGGTACCAGTGTTGGCTTTAGAGTGCAGTGTTGTAATGAAATTGTGAATGTACTTAGGTAGTGGTTATTAAATGATCTCACTGTATTCTTTCAAGGACTATGAACTTCCAAAATCAAGGATAACATTAGATGTCAGCCAAGTATTTTGTCCTTCTCGTGGTTTGTCTTTATATCTGAATTAGTGCCAGTTTGCACAGATTGTGTGTCAGCTTAAATACAAGAAACAGGCCTCAGTCTGCTTGAACTTGTTCCACCAAAGACTTCTGAAAACTTTCGGTAGTCTGCAAACTGTAATGGTGTTTCACATTAAGTTGCTTTGTTGAATTATAAAACAGGTTTTCTTGTGCTTTCAAATAAAATGTTGTCATACGCTAATGAATGAGATACCATCTGTAATAATTAAGATTATTCTACTTGTTTTCCCCCTGCAGCAAAACTTCTGAAGATTTGCAGAAGACAGTAAGAGAACCACCAAGAAGGCTATAGCAGTATTGTAAGTACTTCAGCCAGGAAAAAAAAAGAAATATGTGACTTAAGAGTGCTGTAAACAGATTTTCATTTTTTTTTTGGGGGGGGAAATGAGCTACATAAAGGATTATGTGTAAAATACAGAGCAGGATATATTGTAGCAATCATGTTAATAATTTACAAGGGAAAAGCTGCACTCTTGTAAAACCTAAAATTGTATCCTTGTGCAATGTAATCAGGAATTCACCAATAGCAGTGAAAAATATTTCTCTATCCACCAAAGATTGATCTAGTTTATATACATTTGTTTATTTAAAACTATCAGAATTTAGAAAATCATTGTAGTTTTGTAGGTTTGTCATTTGTTTTAGTGACTTATTGTTTAGGTTATTTTGCAGAATTATTTATTTGCTGATTTATTTATGTATTTCATTATTTATTTATTTGATTATTTAGTAAATTATTTATCCGATGAATTATTAATACATCTTCATGACATGCTTTAAATTATTTATAACTTAATTTTGAGTTTATTGCTTTTCGACGCTGCATTGTTACTGACTAGTTTTGATTTTTTTTTTCTTGGTTCTTGAAAATTAAAGTACTAGCTCTAAGGCAAAAGTATATTCTTTGCAGAATCCATAGATGGTTTTCAATGAAGTAATTTACCATGTAGATACTAATTTTATTTAGCTTTCTATTGCTTAATACCACTTTTCAACTTACTTAGCTTTTGCTTCTATTATTTCATAGATGTGTCAAGATCAAATGAGTGACCTTCAAGGAGCAAAAATGTTTACTTTAAAACATGTTGAAATAAAGTAGTACTGTTATCCCCTTAATAAGTACTCTGTAATTTTTCTTAAAGTTAACTTGAGATATTTTTGTTCCAGTAAAATGGATGTTTTTAAAATGAGACTTTTGATATTTGAATCCGTCTTTTTAATTTCTAATAAAAATAATATATTCACATTAATAACTCATATGGAGATTTCCTTTATCAGCAAGGTTTTATATGTATGAGGAGGAGCAGACCCATGCAGAAGATGATGTATTTCAAGGGGGGAAATTGGGTAGAAGGGTTCTCCCATGTCCCACAGTGTTTTTTTGCATGCATAAGAATTTATAAGCTCCGAAAATTTAACATCTCTGTTTTATATAACCAGGTTCTCTGTTCGTAGTTCCTAGTGCACAACATACTATTGTGAAGTCTGTGTTGCTTTCCTTTGACAATAAAAAGGCCTAAACTCTAATCTTTTACTCCAAAGAGGCTTGAGTGAACGTATAAAAACAGTTTAAGGGGCCAGCTCTAGGCTTTGTGTATGAGCACCAGCTCTGTGGAGTTTAGAACAGGTGCCTGGTATGAGAATTTGACTTGGAGTCAATTCTGACTGGTGGGTTTTTTCAGGACTGATGAGCCTGTTAGCTCAAGTTGCCTTTTTGACCTCAGTTCCTAATGAGTAACCTGTTGGGCAGTTGTAAAGCCACCTTGCAGGAGAGTGCTGTGACTGACAGCCCTGTTTCAGGGCTTTAATGAATAGGGCAAAGCAGCAGTTCATCTGCAAAAGTGCTGTGTGCATAATGAGGCCTTTATTCTATGTTTAGTGCTTGAAATGAATTACTATTATACTTTAAAGTTTTAACACAGCATGGAAAGGCTGCATTGTACATTTCAAGTTTCAGTGTTGTTGAAATACAGTAGAAATGGCCTCTGTAGACAGGTTTCACTATAGAACTTAAATTATGCATGTGTATATCCAAATTCCTTATTTTGAAATATTGAATGTATGAATATTTAATTTGTATCTTGCTTTAGTATCTTCATATGCTTGCCTTAAAGGAAGCTGTTTCCTTTGATTTATATACATGGATAAAAATGTGTGTACAGTATGTATCAATGGTTTTTCTCTATGGTGTTAGATGAACAGCTTCAGATAATGATAGCTACTGTTTTTTACTCTGTCGCTTGCTACCATTGTGTAAAGCATAAATTTGTTGTATTTGTTCTATTAATCTTACTTGAATTTCAAATTCATTTGCTTTTAAGAAGTATTTTCTTAATTATAGACGTTAAGGAAAGTCAAGTATGTTGCAGTATTTTTGGTCTGTGCATAGTAACAAAGCTCTGAATATTATTATTTGGGGCAGAGTTCCAATCTCAAATTTACATTTCTCCTTATTTGAATGTTTTCACTGAAGCTGAGAACTCCGAGGGAGTTCCTCAACATATACTAGTTTATGTGACATGCTCTATGAAATTTAGTACAGTCACTCTCAGTTCCTTGTTTAAATGAGGTCTTACTGTTGAATAAGACCTATTATAAGCAGTTACAAAGGTAAGTGCTGTCAATGCATTCTGCCACCAGTTTCTTGGAGTATGAAACACTTCCTGAAAGACGTGCTACTACTGTTATAGGGTAATATAACGCAGCTTATGTGTTGGCACTGAAAGTAGCTACTTCATAATGATGACAAGTGAAAGTACAGCCAAAGGTCACATTAAACAAGAGAGTTCTTTCACACCTCATCCATTTTCTGGATGTGGTATGAAAATAGCTTTGTTCCCTACACTTAAGTATTTTAAAAAGTAAGTTATCTTGAAATAATTTTTTATGCCTTGTATATTACTTTGTTCATGTTCTTAGAGATGGACTGTGGAATTCTAGCATGCTAACTTCAGTGCTACAGAAGTGTTTGAAATTAGCTTAAATTTTTGGTTCAATTAGACAACATAAGTAGTATTTCATCTCACTGCATTTTTTTTTTGGTTAGCAGATTTGCTTAAAGTCACAGCTTTAAGTTCTAGAAAAAGAACTATTCATGTGCAAAGTGGTATTTATATTGATGTTGCATGACTAACTATGGTTTTATTCCTTTTTGTATCTTTTAAGAAGAAAGATATGGGGTTTATTTTTTTTTCTGAAAATTGCAGTCTGTTTTTCAAAGATGGTGAAAGAATGAACCTATCTGTGTTGACAGAATGTTCTTAGCTCTGTTTTAAAGGGGTCCTACCTGTGATGGGAAAGGATAATTTACGCTGTATGTTCAATCAGTTCCCCACCATACACTGACAGAAACAACGAACCAGGATGCTATAATAAGGTGTCATTTTAAAAATGTGAATATTCACATATTAGGTAATAAAAATGAAGCTGGCTTGTTTCACAAAGACTGCTGAACAGTTAGGAGATGCTTGTTGGAAAGCCTAAATCTGGTGTATTATTGGTAGGTGTATTTCTGTTCTAATCTAACTCCATAGAAAATGCAGAAGCCATATTAAGCTCTTCTTCAATTTATTCCATACAGATAAAAGAATTTACATTTCATGAGTCATATATTTCCTGTTGTATCTTTAATACAGCCATTTTTAGTATTTTTCTTGCCTCTCTCCTCCATTGGTATGCTTAGAGAGTCTGTGTGTAGGAACTTGTTATTTCACCCGTGAGGCAAGGAGGAGTTCAGATCAATAGCAGTGTGTTGTTGACACGAAATGATGTTTCTTCTTGCCACAATAAGACTTGATTTTGTCATCCTAATGATGCTAGCTTGCTTCACAGAATAGGGATCAGCACTCTCTCAAATCAAACTTTAAAAGTATTTAAAAAATTCTTTTGAAGGAAATACTAGAGAAATACTCCAGTATTTGTAACCAAACACATACACTGGCATTGTGAAAGAAATATTCACTTTGTAGGGAACCTGCTTTGAAATGTGTTTTGAAAGTCTGTGGTAAAGGATGTAGGACTGATCAGGGCTTATGGTGAAGAAAGCATGGTGTTTTAAAAAGAAATGTTACAAATGTTACTTAAAGGACAAGTTTATGTTAAACTATAGTTTGTAGTAAGACCTCTGCCAAAAAAAAAAAACAACCAAACCTAAAGGACAAAAAATCTCAAACTAGCAGAGATTCTGTTTATCTCACAAAAAAAATTTTGCAGTACTGCCTAGAAAGAAGATGTCTGCAGGAGGAAAAAGGTAAAGGCAGCAAGATATTACATGCTAGGTCCAGGATTGCACTCTACCATGGTCAAAAAGGATTAAGCAGTAACTGGATCCCATAGGGAGATAGGAGCTGTAGAGAGATGTGAGTTTGAGAGGAAATAATGTAATCGTAGGAATTAATAGTATGATGATAAGTACAGGGTCTTTTGTGTTGGACATCTGAAAGCAATAGCAGAGTTGTATCATCCTATTACTAAAATACCCTCTTCTTTAGAGTGAAAGGAGTTACTTTTTTTTTTTTTTTTAATCTGAAAGAACATTAGAAGATATACAGCTGTGTGGTTAAACATTCACATAGTAAGTTGTGAATTTTAACTTGAATATTGAACTCCAACAGTCTGTTCCATGAAAGCCTTTTTAACAGTAAGCAGCTTTATTACTGGCTACACACATGTAGCTCTTCTGTTCTATTTGTACTGTTTTCACTGTTTTATAGTTTTATGCAGAACATGGGTTCTCAGATATTCATAGTGTAAACTGCAATCTAATTTTTTTTTTGTTTGTTTTACAGTATCTCCTCATTTCTTTTGCATGATTTTCATAAGATCACCTGACAAACTGTCCACATATCATTATAACCTTTCCTGGAGAGGAAATGCCTCCTATTTTGCAGGCAGTGAAAAGAAATCCTCATGGTAATTACAGTAGCTAGTTGTGTTTCAGTAATGGAAGTGACTATTATATAAACTAAGCAATATTTTGTTTTGGTTTGGTTTTGAATGAGTGTTAACTGCAGGAAATGAGTAGCACCTAAAAGAAGATGACCAGCCACATCAGAAATGTAGCTTATTGAGTTTATCTACCTGAAATTCAGAAAGTTTGTGATGATTCTCCTTCTCATTGGCACGTTTTAATGAGTTAAGTCAAGTCTAGGTCAGGAGCACTTTGTAAGTTTGTTTATACTAGAAACAAACATGTACCTCAGATGCAAAATACTAGCAAAGTGGTAATCAGAATAGCTTGGTCTTGTTCATGCATACTTCTGTCTCCAGTGCTGAGAGAAGCTAAAAATCAGTTTTGCTAGTTTAACTTCCCCCTTCTGGCATAAAGTTTGCACACTTGTGGAATACCACCACCATACTTTATTCTCCCACATGTAGGGATAATATCTTACCATATATGTTAAAATACCTACCAGGAAGAGCCTCTAACATCTTGTCAGCAATAAAGTGAAAATGTAAAAAGTTCAGTGGAAAAGGCTGTGCCTAGTGTGGTGACTTGTCTCTACTGAAACATGTTTTTCCTTTCAGCTGAAATTCTTATCTTGTAAACATTTGAGTTTAACTTACGACAAGCTGATAGTGGCACTGAAGTTGATGAATGTATTCTCTTACAGCATTATATTTAGTAAACACTAATTTTAGACTATTTTCTTTATCCCAGGCTCTTGCATTTGACATATGGTTATAGCTGGATTTAATGTTCCTCTGTTGTGAGGATCAACAAACATTAAAAACATCCCTTATAGTTGCTGCAAAACCAGCAAGTATACCAAATGCAAAGAGCTTTGTTATTCTCCCTTTTTTGGTTGTTGTTTATATTATTCCTCTTGTGAGAATAACTGCCATGTTTCAGTTGACTGGAGTTTCCAAAGAACATAGGCATCTGGGATTGCCCCGTTTTATCATATTTATTTCAATTCTAATGTTTGATACAAAAGTTGGGAGGTTTTAGATTAATACTACAAAAATTAAAACTTTTGTACAATGAGCTTTAGCGTGACGTTTATATGATTTGTAGATTCAGGTAAACAAGAAGTTATTCCTCTGAAATTATAGTATCTATTGGTATAGATACAGTTGGTGTGTACAGGTAATCTAGAAACTTGATGTATAAGCTTTTCTTTGAAACTTCTCCCGATTTGCAGCCAACAAATGAAATTGTTGCAATTATTTGACTAGATAAATTTATTTTTTTTCACTTTCTCCACAGAACTGATTTATTTCTCTACTATGCAGCTCCTTTCCATGGTAGGTCTATGCTGTCTGTTCCTTAATTGGTTAAAAAGATAATTTCCTTAACATTTTCATTCACATATGATAGAGTTCTGTTTGCCTTACTGTGCTTACTTGTTCTTAATAAATACCTGCATTACCTGGAGTAAATGTAAAAATAATTTGGGAGTGAGAAGCATATTTTGGTAATGATCTGAAAAAAATTGCCTTTTGTTCTCTTTAATCACCTAATATCTACAGTACTACTCTTTGAGGCTCTTTCTTAGAGAGATTTTATTGTATGCATGTGCATGCATTACATTCTTAAAACAATTAGTAAAACTACAGTCACATCTGAAGGCATATTCTGCATTTTCAGTGAAACATATTTTGAATAAGTAGCTGATCTATGGAGTAGAGTTGTCCATTGATTCTAAAGATACTATTTTTCTGTACTCAGACAACTCAAGATGGTAATCATTTATAATTTCTTGCCTTCATGAAAAGGAGTGATGAATAATATGATTGGAAGGAATGCATGAGTCATGAAATGGGGAGCTGGGCAATCATGGAAAAATTCACTTTAAAAACTGTTCTGCTTACCAGGATCTGTAATGGAAGTTCATTTTTCTGTAACATAATGCAGAAATTATGATGGTAGAGGTTTTAATAAAAGCCTTGGGTGGATGAACAACAACTCTCTAAGTGTATTTGAACATTGGCTGGTGAGTTATAAAAAGGAATTCTTTAACTCTCAGCTAAAAGTGATTGTGGATATGATGATCAGAGGACACTCTTCTAAGCCCATATGAATGTGAAAACAAAATGTCTTAAAATATACTACAGTTAATGTGGAGTGAATGTAGAGCCTACAGTCCTGAAAGTATCTGGCCTAATATAAAACAGCTTTTAAAAGCTGTTAAAATATTGATAACTTGGTAGAGCACTTCAGAAACTCTTATTTCTATTTCAGATGTAGATCCGTGTAGCCAGTCAACATTTGTACTCCTCTTTTTTTAATTGGGTGTACAACTGCATGTGAAAGAGAAAAAACCCAAGTACTGTTACTAAATAAATGGCTTAATTTGTCATAGCTCCACCCACTAAAACATCCATCTGGTTTTCAACTTTTGTCCTGTACTAAAATCATCAAGGATGTATTAAAAAAATTGCTTGGTAAAATCAAGCACCAACTCTGTGTCCCAAACATGACTCTTATAACCAGCTGCTGTTTTCTCTGCAGTGACCTGGGCTAGGCAGCGTAGCATCTGCCTCTGTTTTCTTTACAGTGACCCAAGCCAGATTTCTTCAAAGCCTAGTGCTGATATTTTCCCTGCAGTCACTCATGCTAATTTCTTCTGCATGCTACAGCCGTTTTTGAAAAATCACTTTTTCTTTTCTGACTTACTCTTTCCATAAATTTAAAGAGATGACTTTTAAAGTTACTGAGTAGTATTGACTGTAGGACTGTTTGGTTGCCTTGGTTTAAGGTATATGACAGCATTATAGAAAAAAAAGGTAAATTAGATTTATTTTCCAAAGGAAAGCTCTGACTTGCCTGTGGTTGTTACGGACAAAGAATTCGGATCTTGAACTGTGTTTAATACATTCATTTAACTTCTGAAAATCAAAGTGAAGCTGTTGGTGGTGGTTTGGGACTGGGCAGAGCTCAGAAACAAAAAGGGAGATATTTTGCTCTGTGAAATAACAGTATAAAAAAAGGCAGAATACTGTAAATGAGAATAAAAGGCTACTAATGACATAAAATTATTAATTGCAGGATTAAGGAAGGCAATATTGCTAAATAGTTAAATGCAAAACAGTTAAGTGAGAGTTTGCTATTTTAGGAGAGATGCAGCTCAGTTTTCACAATCATTGCCAATGGAAATTATGGAAAAACTTTTAAGGCTTTTTATTTTATTTTAAGTAAAATCAAGAGTCTGAGGTTGTTTGTGGGATTTATTTATTTATTTTTCCCCTGTAATAGTTCACATATTAAAAACAGGCAGAGGTTCCTAGTTTTCTGCATATTTCATAGTGACTGTATCTTACGAGAGATTGAATTTACCAAAACTTTTCCCTGCAGAAGATTTCTTTCCAGTTCTTGTATTCTCCTGGTACAAACAGGAATAAATGTACAAGTCATCTGCATTCAAAACTGATGCTCTAGTTAAATTCAAGATGCATGTCGATGTGTGTGTATATATTTTGATTTTAAAGAAATATTTTTATGCTATTATTACATGAAGATCATGCAAGGTCCTACACCTTGGTCAGAGAAATCCCAGGCACAGCTGCAGGTTGGGCAGAGGTTCAGAGCAGCCCTGTGGAGAAGGACTTGGGGGTGTTGGTCAGTGAGAAACTTAACATGAGCTGACTTCAGTGTGTGCTTGCAGCCCAGAAAGCCAACTGTACCCTGGGCTGCATCAAAAGGAGCGTGACCAGCAGGTCAAAGGAGGTGATCCTGCCCCTCTACTCTGCTCTTGTGAGACCTCACCTGGAGTGTTGTGTGCAGTTCTGGTGTCCTCAACATAAAAAGGACATGGAACTGTTGGAACAAGTCCAGAGGAGGGCCACGAGGATGATCAGGGGACTGGAGCAACTCCTGTATGAAGACAGGCTGAGGAAGTTGGGGCTGTTCAGCCTGGAGAAGAGAAGGCTGCGTGGAGACCTCATAGCAGCCTTCCAGGATCTGAAGGGGGCCCATAGGGATGCTGGGGAGGGACTCTTCATTAGGGACTGTAGTGATAGGACAAGGGGTAACAATTTAAAACTTAAACAAGGGAAGTTTAGATTGGATATAAGGAGGAAGGTTTTTGCTGTAAGGGTGGTGAGGCACTGGAATGGGTTGCCCAAGGAAGTTCTGAATGCTCCATCCCTGTTGGTGTTCAAGGCCAGGCTGGACAGTGCCTTGGGTGACATGGTTTAGTGTGAGGTGTTCCTGCCCGTGGCAGGGGGTTTGGAACTAGATGCTCTTTAGGTCCTTTCCAACCCTAACTATTCTATGATTCTATGCTATCAGGTACAGTGTCTTGTTCACGTGATATTTTCAGTGTCTTAAAAAAAACCCTAACAAAATCAGGAAAATGATGCTTGTGACAAAATATTTGAAGAAATAACATTGATACAGTTATTTAGGAAGACCTGCATTAGCAAGCTGTTTAAGATCCTATTGCTGATTTCTGGATAATTAACACCAGTTGTATATATATATATACAACACTAGTTGTATATTCAACAGTTGTATATCTGTTGAATACAAATAACTGAGCTAAAAAATTTATGGTTTCCCATAAACCACATTGAAGAATCACAGAATAGTTGAGTTCAAAGGCACCTTTGAAGATCCATCTGGTCCAACCACTCAGCTGGGTCAGATAGAGCAGGTTCCTGTCAGCAGAGCATTGTCTGTCTGAGTTTTGAATATCTGCAAAGGTGGAGGAGACTCCACAGCTGCCATGGACAGTTTGTTCTGGTCTTTTATTATCCTAAGGATAAAAGTTTTTGCTATTTTAAAATGGTATTTCTTGTGTCCATTAACTTTTGTCTCTTCACTGGATACCACTGAGTCAGGCTCTGTGGCATCTGTACTCCCATTGGAAATATCTAGAAATAGGTACAATCCCATGAGCCTTTCCTTCTCAAGGCTAAACAATCCTAGCTCTCTCAGCATCTGCTCATATTTCACTTGATTCAAACCCTTAATTATCTTTCAAGCCTTCTGCTAGAGGCACTCTAATAAGCTCATGTCTCTCTTATACTGGGGAGGCCAGAGCTACATACAGTACCCCAGAAGCATATCACCAGCGCTTTCTAAAGGGAAATAATCACCTCTCTCCACTTTCTGCTAATACTCTTCTAATGTTCTTGGCCTCTTTTGCTGTGAGGATGGATTGCTGGCTCATATTGAACTTGATGTCCACTGGGATGCCTGCGTCCTTTCTGCAAAGCTGTTTTCCAGAAGCTTGACCCCCAGCCTGCAGTATGGCTCACAGGGTAATTCTGTGGTGATTGATGTGAAGCTGATCAGTCTGTAGTTTCATTGATCCTTCTTCTTGCTCTCCTTCAAGAGAGGGGTGGCATCTGGTTTGTTCAAGTCCCTAGGATCCTGCCATATTCTCCATGCTCCTTCAAAGGTTCCTGTGAGTGGATTTGCAATGAGATTAGCCATCTCCCTCAGCATTTGTGAGTCTGTCTTTTCAGGGCCTGTGAATTTGTGTACATGCAGTATATTTAAATATTCCCAAAATTGATTCTGCTCCACCTGCATCAGTCTACAGTGCCCTGGACTTGCACATTGCTTTCATGGACCTGGGATTGCTGAAGGCTTGTCTCGCTGGTAAAGACTGAGGCAAAGAAAGCATTGAGGATACTGGCCTTCTGTTTGTCTTCTGTGATCAAGTTCCCATTCAGGAGTAAGCCCATACATTCCCTAGTCTTCCTTTTGCTGCTGGTGTACTTAATGCCCTTCAGATCTCTTGCCAAATTCAGCTCCATCTGGACTTTGGCTTTCCTAATCCCATCCCTGTATATTCGGATGATGTCTTTATATTCCTTGCAGGTTACCTGTTGCTACTTCCATTTCCTGTTTGCTTTCTTTTTTGTGTTTGAGTTCTGCCAACTGCTCCTTGTTCGTCCATTCAGGTTTTCTACCATATTTGCTTGTTTTCCTGTCTTTTGGAATGAACCATTCTTAAGCTTGAAGATCGTCCTTGACAATCAACAAGCTTTCATGCCTCCTTTTTTCCACAACCATCTGCCATAGAATTCTTCCGAGCAGATCACTGAACAGGTCAGAATCTCCTCTACTGAAGTCCGGGGTTATGGTCCTGCTTTTTGCCTTTGTTTCTTTAATCTTCTCTCAGGATGCTGAATTCCACCATCTCATGGTCACTGCAGCTAAGGTTGCCTCCAGCTTTTATACCCCTGATCATTTCTTCTTTGTTTGTAAGTATGAAATCCAGCAAGCCTTCCCCTCAACAGCTGCTTGATAATTTGTGTAATGAAGTTGTTGTTGATGCACTCCAAAAAGCCTCTGGATTGCTTGTTCCATGCTGTGTTGTTCCTCAAGCAGGTACTGCCATGGTTGAAGTCCACCATGTGGACCAGGGCCTGCAAGTGTGAGGGGAGTCATAGGGATTGTTCCACTCATAGATTAAGTTGTTAAAGGTAAGAAGAAATTATTCCTTTTCAAAGGGAGAAGGGGTAGAATATATAGAATAGGTTAATCTCTTGTCTGATATTAGTAATTGGTTATTGGCCTGATTACATAGAAGGGATTTGGGGTAGAGATTTTTACCCAGATATTGTATATGAAGCAAGAGATTAGTGAATATTTTGCTAAAAAGCTTAGAAAATTGCAACTAATTATTTTTCATTTCCTCATGCATTATTAACAATGCTTCTGTGAAAACATAATCATCCTCACTATTTCTTTTTGACAACCAATTCTATAAAAATTTCTGCTAACAGATGATTAAATATATGAAAGGAATACTGGAGGAGGAAGGGGTGACATGGAAGAAGCCCTGTGATGCAAGGTTTCATTTTTGACACTGATTATTTTCTGATAGTCTTTTTCAGTCTTTTACCTTCCATATATTTTTAAATATATTTTTGTTCAAACTGCAACTAAAGTTTAGTAATTCAGCTCCTTTTGGGGGGGAAATTTGGTGAGCAGCACAGTTGGAGCATACTAGAGACCTCCTATTTGATGGTATTTGAGCTTCAGAAGGTGCAATGTTTTAGCTTTCTTACATTGTTCTCAAGTAGATTAGTGTGCCCATAATCTTAATAATTTAAGAACAGCAAAGGCACAGCTGAAGTGCATTCCATTCATTCAGTACAAGAGGCGTTACTTGTTCCATATGGTTGTGTCTACCAACCTGTTAGCTAAAACATGATTAGAAGTTGAGTTGCTTTCTCTCATGTTGCCTTTGTTGTGCTGATTACAAGAGTATGTTACTCCATAAGTCTGGTCATTTCTTTACATCAAGAATGATTTTTCACTGCATACTTGTGCCTTTTATTTGTTGTATGAAATAGCAAAATGAACTGGCTTACATGACACTTTTTTGAACACTTTCCCAAATATTGAAAAGATCGTAGCATATGCTGGTGTTGGTATATACTCAAAATGGCTGTTTTATTCCACAATGGATTATACTTCCCCCAAGATGTGGGCAACACAAATGAGGCTTGCTTCTACTATTAAATAATAAACTTCCTTTATTCCCTTATGTAAAGTCACTTCCTATTGTATCTTATTTCATCAATTTCAGTCTTAGGGGATGATCTTTATGTGTAGAAAGAAATGAAGACTTTATAGGAGGATGGAACAGAATGTCTTCGTTCATTGTGTCTGAACTGTCATAATAGCTTTTTGTTTTTATTTTTTCCCGAATTCAGACTTTCACATGTTCCTGGCTTGACTGGGCTGACTAGCTGAGTGACTTGCGTGTTAGAACAAAAGCTAATACTAAACAACCAAAAGCCTCCTTCAGAAGGAGGGGGAAAAGGGACTATTTTTACAATTTATTTCCCAAGTATTTCTTGGCTGACTTCTACTAATGAAACATCTGGGAATGAGCTACTAGTTGTTTAGTGGTTCAGTTTTTTTTCCTTCCCCTATCCCTGTCCCCTGAGTCTTCAGGTGGTTTGAAGCCTTTATGACAGTCAATTCAGATGACTCAAAAGTCAATTCAGCATCTCATTACAGTCCAAACTTTGGTTTGTAACTCTGAATTGGGTCAAGACGTTATCTGATTCTCAATAGCTTGCATGGATTTTTTACAGACATTGTTTTATAGTGGGTATTTTTTGTTTAAAATGATTCGCAAGCTGATCCTCATTTTAGAAATGAACTCTCATTAGCATTTTCCTATTAAAACACTCTCTTGGTTCTTGTAGTCTATTGAAAATTTCTTATTTAAGGTTTCTATTCAGAAATGTACCTAGCAGGATTCATGACTTCGGCTTACCTTGCATACCTTTTAGTTAGCTCTGGTTGCTATTTTTTGTTGGGGGGGGGGGGGGGGGGGGGGCGGAGACATGACGCTGAAAAATGTCTTTGATTGCTCAGGTTAGAGTGCAGGTCTGGAGAATCTTGGAGCTTGAGCCTATATTTTCTGCCAAAATGGTAACGATGGATGCATCATACCTTGGAGAGTGTTGCTGTGAGAATCAGATGATGACAAGTTCAGTTCCTGATTCACTGCCACATTCACTCTGCATCCCTCCTTTGCTTCACTCACTTTTGGTAAAGTGGAGATGACAGATTTACTGAATGGTAAATGTAGATAAAACTGAGTGTTCCTTTCTTGTTCCTCATTTCAAGGTTTTGTCACAATTTACGAATAGCTGTGATGAAAAAATGGGAGGAAAGGAAACTGGATTGATGGAGGTGAAAAATCACACCAAGAGTGACTGAGAAAATCTACAAACCTGTACCTTAGGTGAAGATGTTTTATCAAAACTGACATTTGCCAACACAATTCTTCTTTCAGGATAAATACAATTATAAATTTAACCAGTGCTCCCTTAGGGACATTTCTTATAAGCAGACATTATTGACTATAGATAAACCCACAACAGATAGGAGCATGAAGAAGTGCATTTACTCTCTTACACACTGAGAACTGTGAATGAGAATCTCTCATACACTTTCTTTGTATACTTAGAGAGTCAGTGAAGATTTCAGTGAAACTTCCTTACTGTGTAAATGAAGGCAGTTTTTCTGTCCTCCTTGGCCTTGACACTTCTCACCTCCATTTTTTAATCTCAAGTCAATTTTTTTTCCTAGCCTTTGAAGAAAGTCTGAATTGAGTCTCCATGCTTCAAACATGACTAAATCATTTATTTGTGAGAGGGGCCATTTTGGAAGTTTCTGATTATATCAATAGTTATTAATTGTATTTTAATCAGAAAAGGATCAAGTATTGAATCCTCTTTCCTTATAAAAATTATTTCAGACTCTGTATTAGCCCATTGTTTTCTGTGACCAGCTATCACTTTGTAACACTTTTGCATAGGAATATGAAAAAAAAAATAATCAAGAAGTGAAGTCTGGACACAGGGGTTTGTGGTGGTTTTTGTTTGTTTTTTTTTTTAGGGGGGGAGGGAGGAGGGAGGATTCTTTTTATTTCCTTGGTTTTTTTTTTGGTTTGTTTGTTCATTTTTAACCTGTAAGGAAACCTGTACAGTAATAAAACTGTGTTGTTTAATTGCATCCAGAACTTTTAGTAAGGAAATTTACATCTAAATCCATTTTTCTCCAAGTCAAAAAGTCCATGCACTTGTTCAGGGAAGATGCCATAATAAGCTGGCATCAAAAGTTAAATGCCAAAACAGCTTCTTGGATGTCTTTAGTTATAAGACCCATGTCTGGGCTGTATGAGCAACAGGCCAACATACGTTGTAAGTTTTTTTATAGTTTGACCATGGTACTTACTTAGGAATCTAATAATTGACTCCAAGGGCAAAAGACTTTTGGCTCAGTGATCTGATGCTGGGTCAAGTGTATTTTTATCTTTGCCAGACTTCTCAATCTTCCTTCTGTCTACTAAGACCTAAGTTCTTTGAAGGCTTTTGTGGCCCAGCTGTTGAGGAAAGCATAGGTATCAATACCTTGCCTGTGATTTAGATTCTCCAGTTTTGTTTTATTTACAGTATTGCATTTTTTTAGACTTGGGACTGCTTTAAAAGATTACTTGTCATAGTGATAAAAATATTCAGCCCTTGTAACAATGTCATTCTTTTGAAAATTTGGGGAGATTGAGTTCAGCTTGTGCTTGGCTGGTTGCAGCAGCAAATGATTTGTGTTTTCAATGAAGAATGGAAATACCCTACTATACAATAAAATTTGAATACAGATCTTACAGTCTTAGTAAAAGGAATAAATGATGTTTGAGAACTACATAGGATAATTAATTGCTTTCAAATAAATAATCTAAAATTTTCTGTATTTGTGAATTTTTCTTTTTGTATTATTAAAAGTAGCGTGAAAGCATATTTGTCAGCTATTTTGTACTTCAGTATATACTGTACTTTTGTCTATATTGAGATTAATGATGAGAAAAAGGGTAAGGCATTTTTGTTATGGCCAATTTATTTCATTTCAGACTGTATTATCATTTGGTGAAAGCCCTATTGATTAGCCTTCATAGCTTTACAGAGCCTTTCTTCTAAGCACTTAAAGTTTGAGTTGTCTCAGTCCCATAGGGCTGAAAGAAAGCTGTTAGTACCATGAAATCCTTCTTCTGTATGTTTCCAACAGCTTGAAGCCTCTTCTTGGAATGCAAAATATTAGCACATTAATGTTATTAATCCCTTTAGTACAAAATGCTTTTGGAAGTAAAAATAATTTTATATCTTCAAAGTCTGGATTGTTTCTTCTGTATGAGTACTGTTTCTTAAAGCTGAAAAATGTGTTGCTGTGCAACAAACAGATGCTGCTCTAACAATGCAATACATTATGTACCAAAAATGATCTTGGTTTTAATCATAGATGCTGATTTAATGAGAGAAGACTAGCTTACATCAAAAATGGATTTAGGGTGTGATTTTGTTTGCTCTGTGTTTTCTCTACTTAATTAATAGGAATATGGTACCTTATATATTATGTTTTAAATTTGAAAGTGTACTTTGGTTTTATGCCATTTTATAGTCCTGGTTTCCAATTCTGCCTTATAGAATACTCTTAATTTATTTTGTGATAACACGAGGGCATTAGTAAATCTTGGGTCTTTAATATATTTTCTCAAGTATCACCTTTTTACAGAACCATTCTGTTCATGCTTAATCCTTCCATTTTGGCCACATCTTCTTCTTTATTTATTTTCTGTCTCCTGCCCAGTGTTTTCATCCTGTATTTACTATGTGGGACATGCAAGATGTTTGTCCGTAACTAATGTTAGTTTACGGATCAGAAAAACTATGCTAATCAATACCTTCAGACACTATCAGTACTTTATATCTTGAGAACACGCCTGACCCCATGGGAGCATTTCATTGTTGATATATATTCAGTTTAATTTTATTCTGCAGATATTTGTAACTCAACATAAGTTGATAGCTCTAATCCTTCTATCACCAATATAAATTTTGACTGACAATTTTACTTTCAGATAAAGTCAGATAATACTATACTTGAGGGGGAAAGTAAGTCTTCATATTGTGTTTTTAATTCCACTGAACCCAGCAGAGTTAAATGTAGTTTGGATGCACAGGGAAGAATTAATGATTGGAAGATACAGAGTTGGTAAATTATTTATTCTGGCCCTGAGGAAGCTGAAAAGCTGAGTGAAAGACTAATAAATCATTTGTGGTAGTGCTGGTTGTCACTTCCAATTATTTTAGATGGTTTTGTGATAAACTGCAGCACCTGCTAGATATCCCTGCACCATCCCTTGATGCTTGCAGTGCAGCTTGTTCAGTCGATTATCAAAGGCAAATTTGTCTAAAGTTTCCTCAGGATGGAAAGAGAATTACTTTTCTCAGTCAACCCTTCCCCCATTTTTTTAAGCTCCCTTTTCATTGTATGCATGACATAGATAAAATTGATGATAAATGTAGAATTTTATTGACATCATGTACATTCAGGTGTGGTTGATTGAGCCACTGAGGAACAGGAAGAGGTGTGACGAGTCTGTGTGGGTGTAAATGTACCCTTGAAAGGCTGGCTTGCTTTCATCTTTCTGAATAGCAGCTGTTTCTAAGGTATGAAAATTAGTATTCATCCTCTGGTTTTGAAGATTGTATTGGAACTAGTGTGGAAGTTACACACTTGAGTATCAGTTGACTTTGTCACTTATTCAATCTTTCCTATTGCTTTTGTTCAGAAAGTCTTAGTTTAAAATTGCAGTTACATGTGGAGGCCCTGTTGATCCTCAGTGTGCAACAGTTGAATAAATAGACTAAGGCAAAGAAAAGTAGTTGGAGGACTGGAGAGATAATTTAGAAAGAGCAATGGAGTGATTTTCAAGAAGGAGAGGGAGAAAAATATTGGAAAGGTTAAGATTGTTGGTATAGAAAGTCAAAGGAAGATGAATGATGAAGGAAGAAAGAACTGGGATGGATTAGTGGAAGGCAGCTGTTATTTCTGCCACTTCAGTGAAAATAGCATTGGTAGGCATTGTCTCATTAGGTGCAGCCTGACCACCTTTTTCTCTGAGACAAAAGAACCAGGTCAGGCCTACCCTGAAAATACTTGTCTTTCCAAACTGAAAAAGTAGTAAAATGTAATGCCATTCTACATGCATTACTTGCAAGCTTCTAAATTGATTGCCTCAGAAAAGAAGAGAGAAAAGAGGTTTAGAAAGTTGAGCTCAAAGTTCATGTGTTTTGTCTGAATGATAGGGTGGAGGGAGCTCCTAGTTGTGCAAGCACTCACGTTCTCTATTTCTGCTCATCTTGGGGAGAGGACTTAAAAAAAAATGAAAATTGCATTTATTTTAAAAATTAGAGTGCATCAAGTAGTCAGCTTAAAGTTGCTGAGATGCTCTTCATGTCTCTCTTACTGGTGAAAGGATGCGTCTTACACGTGGTGCTGAAGGACTTGCTAGTGAGTGTTGAATGCTGAACAGTTATACAGTAAGTTTTTATCATTTTTGCATTGTCTTCATAACCTAATTAATCCAAATAACACTGAATTCTAAAGATTCTAGGTGAATACAATCTACAGCTCCAGTCCTTGGAAGATAAGAAACGCAAGGTTTTCTAATATTTATCTCTGTTTTTCTTTTAGTGGGTCTCAGAATGTCTTAGGAAGCGATGGTATTTTGACCTAGATAACTGATTCCAGACAAATAAGATAAGTGGCCGCCGTGACTGGAATCAGAATTAAAAAGGCTTTGTGTTTTTCCTTTTCATTGTGCTTCTGTAGGTCAGGAAAGAATCAGGTGGAAATACCTGATTCCCTGCCTTGCTTTCCCAGATGACTTCAGTACAGAGAGATCTGCAGAGTTTCAGCTCTAGATCTGTGATCTTTAAGAAAGCTCTATGAATACATCTATTCGAGTTCCACCAAGTAGATACCAGGCTCAGAAAAGCACACTAAGCTCTGTTAAGGGTTTCTTGTTGTCACTCGGGGGGGGGGGGGGCAGCAGGATTTTTTGCTCAGTTTACTGGAAGCTTTTTTTATTGTATGAGTGTCCATTATTTGTAACTGCTAATGACAGTATAGAAAGGAGAGGCTGTGGGAGCTAATCTGTATCATAATTCTGTTACTATTAGTGTTTCTGTAAGCACAGTGTATCTGATGATAAAAGAAATCAGTAGAATTTCTGGACAGCTTGAATCCATTTATTAAGGATTTGAACACCTACACTTATGTGGATATTAATTGTAGGGTTTTTACTTTATGTTTCCAAAGAAAGATGGGTCCATAGTAAATGTGTTTTTCAAATAAATACACATTTCCTGTAGTAGTTTTGTATTTATTGCTAAATACAGTTAGTATATCTGTGCAATTTTGTAAAGCAATTACAGACCTTAACATGTAGAATCACAGAATAGTTAGGGGTGGAAAGCACCTTAAGACCATCTAGTTCCAACCTTCCTGCCACAGGTAGGGATGCCTCACACTAGATCATGTTGCCCGAGACCCTGTCTAGCCTGGCCTTGAACACTGCCAGGAGTGGAGCATTCACCACTTCTTTGGGCCTCACCACCTCTTCCAGTGCCTCACCACCCTTGCTGTAAGAACTTCTTCCTCATATCTATCCTGGACTTCCCCGTTTTAAGTTTGAACCCATTACCTATTGTCCTGTATCTGCAGTCCCTGATGAAGAGTCCCTTTCTGGCATCCTTGTAGTCTCCCTTCAGACACTGGAAGGCTGCTATGAGGTCTCCATGCAGCCTTTTCCCCAGGCTGAACAGCCCCAACTTTCTCAGCCTATCTTCATATGGGACGTGCTCCAGCTACCTGGTCATCCTCGTGGCCTCCTCTGGACTTGTTCCAAGAGTTCCATGTCCTTCTTATGTTGGGGACACCAGAACTGCAGCAAACAGAATGGTACAAAATTAATATTTTTTATAGTTTTGCATGAAAATGGAGAAACAATTTATTTATAGGATATTTAAAATTCATTATTTATATCTAGTTGATATTGAGTTATGTGCACAAAGATAGCAAACTGCAATTTTTTTTAAGGTAATTTCATTTACAAGATAAGTAAGCTGGCTGTATCTTAACAGAGAAAGAAGTTAAAAAATGCATGTTGAAATGAAAATTTATTTCTTTCAGAAGATATTGCTTATAATAAACTGAACCGTTAACTGGGCTTTATAAAACCCCTGAATTTTATCTTCAGACATTTTTTTTGTTCTCAGTTTAAAATAGGAGAACAAATCCTTTTGCTTTTCTTAGCTGTTTTACAACTTTGAAAGTCATTGAATTACCCCCATTAAAAAAACTGGAAAATTAGGTATGGTACTTAGCACCCACCTGAGATACTGTCATAGTCTGACATGCTGGATAAGTCATTGAGCAAACCACTTCCAGGTTTTCATGCATCTTTTAGCAGTAAGGCTTGTGACAATCACATGACTCAGGCCAGAGGCATTCCTAACCTAGTATTCTTTCTCCAGCCTGTCTGAAGAAAGATGCTTAGGGAGAAGTTCAGAAAGATCTGTGACATTATTTCCCACATATGCTCTTCTGCCTTCTGGAGTTCTGCAAGTTCTTGGGCAAGGAGAATCATTAATGGTGTGTTTTTATCCAGCAGCTTTCAGCTGTATTGTTTGTCATTGTGTCATGTCTTCCCTCTGCTCTCCTCCCCTTTCACAGTTTCTTTCTCCTTCAAATAAGTGGACACTTCTTGAGCCTCTGTGAAGTTTTAATGTCCTGTGGCTAGGAGTACCACGGCTTTCTTTTTATCTCTGTGAAGAGTTAGCTCCTTTTGTTGGTTTTGGAATGCCACTTATTAGTTTAGTTTAATTTTACCCCTCTCCAATTTTGTGAGATTTTAGCACCAAACATAAATACTGATTTCATTTCTTATATTTTTTTAGTTTAAATTTATTTTCAGAAATAATTATATGCCCTAAAATGGATTGCCATGATTTCAGTTTTAATTTAAAATGTATTTTAGAAGGTATAATATTTAAATATTTCAAAACATACACATCTTTAGGCTTTTTAGCTTGAGTACAAGAAAAGATAAGGGTCAGTTATCTGAGCTTCCTTAAACATGAAAAGAAATGAAACATTTTTTTAATTATTTTTTTTCAGTATCTTTTCATAACAAAGTTTTCCGGAAAATACTCTGTCAGTTAATTCCACCATGTAGGTGAAACTGGTGTTATTCGCTGTTACAAAGCTGTGATTATTTTACTGCTTATAAACTTCATGTTATGGAACAGAAGGGAACCTGTTCCGTTATGACTTTGTGGAGCATCATCCAAGATGAAGAAGCAGACAAAACATTCTGTAAGCAGTAATTTGGGGAAAGTATCACAATCGCTAGCCCTTGTTCTCATGAGGGACTTCAGCTTACGGATGTCTGCTGGAAATACGGTACAGCAGAAGGGGAGACCATCTAGGAGGTTCCTGGAGTATATGGAAGATAACTTCCAGGTACAGCTGGTGAGTGAGCCAGACTTGTGGGTGATGTGATGGTTGGAGGCCGTCTTCAGCACAGTGATCACGAAGTGATAGTTTTCAATCCATGGAGAAGTAAGGAGGGGGTCAGCAGAGCTGCTACCTTGGACTTTCAGAGGGCAGACTTTGGCCTGCTTAAGAGCATGGTTGACAGAGTCCATTGGAAGGCAGTCCAGAAGGACAGGAGAGTCCAGAAGGCTGGACATTCTTCAAGAATGCATTCTTAAAGGCACAGGAGCAGGCATTCCCCATGTGCCAAAAGACAAACTGGTGGGGAAGAAGGCAGGCCTGGCTAAACAGACAGCTTTGGCTGCAACTCTGGGGTGGGGGGGAAGGAGAGTTTATGACCTGTGGAAGAAAGGGCAGGCAACTCGGGATGACTACAAGGAAGTAATGAAGAGTAATGAAGTTATGCAGGGAGGAAATTAGAAGAGACAAAGCCCAACTAGAACATAATTTGGCTATTGCCATAAAAGACAGTAGATAATGTTTCTATAAATACATTAGCAACAAAAGGAGGGCTAAGAAAAATCTCCATCTGTTATTGGATGGGGGGGAAACATAGTGACAAAGGATGAGGAAAAGGCTGAGGTACTTAATACATTCTCTGTCCCAGTTTTCAATATAGACACCAGCTGTTCTTGGGGTACCCAGCCCCCTGAGCTGGAAGACAGGGACAAGGAGCAGAATGAAGCCCCCATAGTGCAAGTGGAAATGGTCAGTGCTCTGCTACATCACATGGACACACACGGGTCAATGTGCCCAGATGGGATCCACCCAAGGGTACTGAGGAAGCTGGTGGAGCTGCTTACTGAGCCACCTCCAATCATTCATCAGCATTTCTGGCTTACTGGGGAGGTCCCAGTTGACTGGAGGTTTGCAAATGTGATTCCCATCTACAAGAAGGGCCAGATAGAGGATGTGGAGAACTACAGACCTGTTAGTCTCACCCCAGTGCTAGGGAAGGCTATGGAGCTGATCACCCTGAGTGCCATCATGGGGCATTTACAGGACAGCCAAGTGATCAGGCCTAGTCAAATGGGTTTATGAACTGTAGATCCTGCTTGACTAACCTAATCTCCTTCTATGACAAGGTGATTCATTTAGAGGGTGAGCGAAAGGCTGTGGATGTTGTCTGCCTCCAATTTAGTAAAGCCTTTGACACCATTTCCCACAGCATTCTCCTGGATTAACTGGCTGCTCATGGCGTGGATGGGTGTACTGTTCATTGAGTAAAAACCTTGCTGGATGGCAAAGCCCCAAGAGTGAAGGTAAGTCCAGTTAGTGGCCAGTCACAGATGGTGTTCCCCAGGGCTCAGTATTGGGGCCAGTTCTGGTTAATATCTTTACCAATGATCTGGATGAGGGAATTGTGTGCACCCTCTGAAAGTTGTATGAGGATCAACAAGGCCAAGTGCAGAGTCCTGCACTTGAGTCACAACAACCCAATGTATTGCCACAGGCTTAAGGAAGAGTGGCTGGAAAGCTGCCTGGCAGGAAAGGATCTGGCAGTGTTGGTTGACAGTTGGCTGAACCTGAGCCAGCTTGTGCCCAGGTGGACAAGAAGGCCAACAGCATCCTGGCCTGTATCAGTAACAGTGTGGCCAGCAGGACTAGGGAAGTGATCATCCCCCTGTACTTGGCATTGGTGAGGCCACAGCCTGAATACTGTGTTCAGTTCTGGGCCTTTCACTACAAGAAAGATGTTGAGGTGCTGGAGCGGGTTCTGAGAATTGTAACAAAGCTGGTGAAGGGCCTGGAGCACAAGCCTTATGAGGAACAGCTGAGGAAACTGGGGGAGTTTAGTCTGGAGAAGAGAAGGCTCGGGGGGGCTTACCGCTCTCTACAAGTACATGAAAGGAGGTTGTAGCAAGGTGGGTGTTGATCTCTTCTCCCACTAACAAGCAATAGGAGAAAAGGAAAAGGTCTCAAGTTGTGTCAGGGAAGGTTTAGATTGGCTATTATGAACAAGTTCTTCATGGAAAGTGTTGTCAAGCATTGGAACTGTCTGCCCAGAGAAATGGTTGAGCCACCATCCTTGGAGTTATTTAAAAGTTGTGTAGGTGTAGCACTGAAGGTTTAGTGGTGGGCCTGGCATGGCTGGTTAATGGTGGGCTTGATGATCTTAAAGGTCTTTTCTGAGATAAACAATTTTATGATTCTATCTCAGCAGGATTGATTTTTAATGATCTTAAATGTATTTCTAAAGAAAAGATGACTTAGAAGAGCTTTTGTCCAGAAAGTAATTGCGGATCCTTCTTTGCATACTGCAAGATGAAATCATGCGGTCAAGGTAGTATGGTTGCTAAAGGCAAATTATAAAGAACATTATCCCTGTTGTCCTTAAAAAAAAAGAGTGTGAATTCCAGGTTACTGGTGAAGACATGCATTGATTCATTGAACTAAACTCCATACAGTGATGAAAATACTGATTTAAAGATAGTTCTATAAATATGTGTGGTGCACTTTCTTTTCCAATTAAGATAATTTTAGGACCTGTTCCCAAATATTGAATAATTTTTTCTCTGTTGTTGAAAATAGTGATAAATTATAGAGTTAGTAAGCCTTATATCACTGATAGGGTAATTATTGGAAACTATTTTAAGAGCTGTGGTAAGAATATATATGGGAAAAAAAAATCCCAAGGATAGCTAACCTTGGTTCAAACATGGGAGGTCTTACATACCTAATTTACTGGAGTTCTTCATTATATTTCTGATGTAAAAGGTAGGAGAAGTACAGTGTATACAGTGCAGTCATCTGTTCAAAATAGTTTTGTCTAATAAGCTGTGGAACACAGAAGAAGGAACTGAAAAGAACCCCAAACTTTTGTCTTCTACATTATTCCAGATTTTCAGTCTATCTTGTCTTTGTCATTTAAAGCAGATATCCAGAAAGCACAGCAAAGGTATCTGCCAGTGAAAAGTGATTCATGTTTGAAGGTCATCTTTGTAGAGTTTACTTCCTTTGGAATGACAGTGTGGATGGTATAAAAAAAAAGGGTAAAAGCTTCCTCTGGTCATAGTAGGGAAGGTCGTGGGAGCACGGCAGCTGTTGGCAGACAGATGTTACACTGAGATGGACTGGGATCTTGCTTCTCTACTGACATCCAATGCTCTCTTCCCCAGTGTTGTTGAACAATGCTCCAGTGATGCAGTAAGTGCTGTGCTCTATCATTCTCTTCTACGGGAAGAAGTGATAGCAAAAGAGGGTCTTGGTTTTTATTACATGTGTTAAAAACATTTTGGTGTTCGGCTTAGCAAGAGCAAGAAGTGTGATTTGCCCTTGGAGTTGATGAAGATGGTGGGTTTTGCCTGCTTGGAATGTTTATTTTGTGTTCTTGGACCAGCCTCCATGAAAGTTCTGTCCTGCATGTAAAAGAGTTTTGTCTTTCTAATCATAGGAAGTTTTCATCCCTGTGGAACTTTAGGTAGTCATTTAAACTGAAATCAAGCAAGTGTACAGAAGAGAGAGCTCAAACCCAGTATTTTATGCCTGATCTTGAAGTATGCTGCAGCTGAGCGATGATGAAGATATGAATAAGTGAATAACTTTTAGTCATTGCTAGAATGGAGTGGAGTTTTCCAGCTACCAGAGGAGATGATAAGTGTTTTTTCAGCAGATGCTACCAAATCCAGGTTAGCATGAATGAAGAATGCAGGAATGTTGCTAGGTTACAGAATAGATTGGCCAATTGTTGGGAAAAAAAAAATCTAAATTATGGGTTTGGTTGTCATCTTTTGTCCATCCCGTATCCAGTCTCTTTACTGTGTTCAACATGAGCCAGCTGTTTGTCCATGAGGTAGATTTCTCCAAGTGCATTAAGGTGGTGGCATCATCACAGGAGATACTTGGAATGGTCTTCTGGTACACTGTTAATCCTATGTGTGTGTCACTTATCAAGTCTCAGAAGAGCTGCATGTAGATCTTGAGAAGGAGCAGGAAAAAGATACTACAGAAATTTCACAAGCAAGGTACTACTGGGAACCATTTGAAGTTTTCTACCGAAATAAGTCACTCTAATTCAGTAACCAGGACTTGTGTTACATCTTTTAGAGTGGGTGAGAATTCATCATTGGTCAAGAGCTATTGAGATGTACAGAACAGGGAAAATTAATATTTTTCCTCTTCATTGACAGGAGATTGTTCAGAGATATTGCTAAGTGCTTTCAATACCTTGCTTGTTCTGAACCTAAATAAGCTTGTAGTTGGCCTTTGTCAAGTAATTTCATGACTTGTGATACTGAGGAGTAAACTACTGCTGGTTATGGTTGCTCACTGTTATATTACTGAATATGTGAGTGAGGAAGATTCTTCAGTAACTGTACTGTTTCTGCCTAGAGCTGTGCAAGTTCATGGCTCTTCCACAAGAGTCACAAATCATGGATTAAATTTGGAAATCTTTACATTGCAGCACAGACCTTCATAAGAAAACCTGCTGAAGACTGAAAGTGTGGGTGATTATTACTTGTGGAAATGAGCTAAATAGGTCCTTACTGTTGCAAAAGCCTTATACATGTGACTGATCTTAATGCTTTCATGTACTCAAAATTGAGAAAGGTAATTCTTGGAGAATCGTTTTGAGGCCTGTGCTTCACTTTTACTTAACTGGAGTTAGGTGGTTACCAGGACCCATGCTATCCAAAGATCTCTCTGACATGAATGGTCAGTTACCACCATGGATATTTCTTTGAGGAAGAATTCGATAGTTTCCTGGATACTGTTGGAAAAACTCCCTAGGCTTGTGGTGTGGCCCCAGCCCAGGCTTTGAAATATATTTCAATTACAATACTTTGCTTTCTGTCAATTAACATTTTAATTTTTGGGTGCTATTTTGTCTCTTAATCTTTCAGAAAACTTACATTAAGGAAGCTGGTTGTTTTGATTGGCCACTGTGTTCTTGTCTAAACTGAAATACAGTCATTATTTCACCATGGTTTCATCAGAACTGAAGTTTCTTGATGCCCTTGGCCCTTTCTGGTGTAACTAGCAGCCTTGGACACTGATGCTGACCGCTGCCTTAGAAAGGCAGTTTTCTGTCAAAGGCACTGATTGGGTTGCAGTGATCTGAATTTTGACATCATGTTTCTGTATTTAGATTTCCACTTCCCTGCATGTTTCATCTAAATGCTTCTGTCCTGCAGCATGGTGTTAGCAATAGATATCTTTTCAGCTGTTCTCAGAAATAACAACAGTCAGACTTAGGATCAAATAGCATTGTTGCTCCAGATCGTCAGTTTTTTTTTCTCTAAAGATTTAGAAGATTAAATTTCAGATATGGAGATTATTGGATAATATTTGAACACTAATTAAAGGTACTAAATAGAAAAATTGTGACTATTGCTGTTCTCTTTGGAGTTAAAATTTGCCTCTTTACTGCAGAACAGTATAGGCTGCTAACTGGACAGGGGCTACAGTTATCTCTTTCTTCACTTTGCTCTTATCTTGATATTAACATTGTAGATATTTTCAGACCTAGCAGCTTACTACTTCGCAATAGAAATCAGGCTGATTAATGTAACCAGCAACTGGAAAAACAAATATGCGCTTTAACTGCATCTTGTCTTGATAAAAACGTGTGTAATGAGATGTAATTTTTTAAAAGTCTATGTTGCTACTTACCTATTGTGGATTTATTTGGGAGGAAGGAAATGCAAGATGTGGACATTTGATTTCTAACTTCCGCATTTAGATTTGCTTATTTGTGTGATGCATTGTTTGTTAATTGGTAAAATAGTAAATTTAAGGCATGTGGCATATTTTGTTTTTCTGTCTTGAACAAGCTTGTTACTGTCAATGTATCAGCAATGCTGTTTGCTGAATTGTGCTGAAAGGATGCTTTCCTTTAGTAAACTTTGAAATTTTGTTTTTGTTTAAATCTAGGAAAATGCTGTTATACAGGATATTTGGCTTTGGCTTTCAGCCATTAGATTTCATAGGTAATTCTGTTATATTTCATCTAAAGGTGGGTCACTCAAGGGTGCAGTTCTTCAGCATGACATGTTGGGAAATTGCTTTGTTTCATAACAAGAAGCCTGGGAATTCAGAAGGAAAAGTTCAGGACAATTCAAAATCAGCCCGGGATTTTATTTCCTGCAAATAGCTTCTGTGCTAGTCTCAGCCTGCTGGTACTTTTTGAGTATTGCAGCTACTTAAACACGTGATTTCTGATGTTACCTGCATGGAACGGGAGACGTGACATAAAATCATTGTGTCTGGATAGACTTTGTGATTCACATGACCATAACGCAATACAAATGAGAGTTTTGATAAGAGGTACAAAAGCTTAAGTTTGTGACTGCTTAAAAAATTCTGTTTCAAAGATGTGTGAACTTCTTGTTTGGTTTCTGGGCTAATAGCTGTATTTTGAAGAGAAAGAGTTTCACATTGCCCAACTTTTGAGTCTGACATTGGTGACTCTGCTAATTGTAATAGAGCTGTGGAATGGTTTCATTCCAGATGGAACTTTAATCTGGCTTCTGATTGAGCTGAGTGTCCTTGTAGAGTCTCTTAGCATCTGTTTTGGAAATGTATATAACATTATTCAAAATCTGTACCAAATTAAACCACCCTAAGGCTATAATTCAATTTTTCTTTATTGAGGAATGTATTGTCAACAACTTTATGCCACAGAGTAAAATCTGCACTAGACTTATTATTCTTTTGGCTATTAGCTGGTTGTTTAGGTTATTGTGACTGGATTTCCAGTTTCTTCAAATTTACCCTATCAGTTGGAAGTTTACATTAAGGAGATAAAAATGCAGTCTTTTTTTTTTTTTCTGAAAGATGTTTTCTAATATTAATGATTGGATTATATTTTTATTTATAAAGTAGTAATGTTTCATAATTCTAGATAATTTCTGTTAGAGATGTTTGAGATACCTGGTTTTGCATTTGGATTGTAAAATGAAAAAAACCACATGCAATATATTGAAAGGCACCATATCCCATACTTTTTACTTCTGTACCTTATTTTAGTTTCTCTTTTATCTGTAACAGTTTATGATTGTGACCTTTCATATTTTTCAGTTCTCCATAGTCAACTGTATTTATTTATAGTTTTTATTTTACAATCTTCCTCTTGAGCTCTGTCTAACTACTGCTTTGAATATGAATTCTGTTATCAAAGATTATTAGATTAGGGTGGCAATTGATGCAGCTTTCTGTTAAGATATGATTTATGAAATGCTCTCTAACTTGAGTGCACATGCTTGAATAGATGAAGGTTGTGTTACCAGCAAGATTAAAGTCTAAAGCTTTGAGTGTATTGTCTCCTAAAGCATTTCTCAGCCTTAAAAAGCTTGCCCTTTAGTACTGCCTACCCCAAACATTTAATTGGAATCATCAAAAACTTCTATTGAGTGTTGAAAACTTAAGAAATATTTTTATTCTCTTACTTGTGACTTTTTTTTGTGTTTCATCCTAATCCATGTTCCTGCTAAATCTATCAGAGAAACTTCACCAAAACCCACTGACGTAGATTGATAAATTGACAAATCCCTTGTCTTCAACATCAGAACTTTGCTGCTTCTGTTACACGTAAAGTCAGAAGCATATCTTCATCAAGTTATGCAAAGCTATTCCGGTTTCGTTGCAGATTCTAGTAGGGTCAGTGGGCAATATGTACTTGCTGAAGGGTAATTTTGTTGAAATGAGCAAAGACTTGTCTCTTTGCAGGAAGCATCTATGGAGTTTTAAGAGAGAAAGGAAGATCCTGTCCCCATACCCCCTACTGTGTTGTTTTGGAATGTGCTATGTTCAAATCAGTTGTCTTTATGTGGACTCCTTCAGGATGCAGATCTGTGCTCTGAGTCAGACAGAATAGTGAATTAAACCAGGATCTTTTAGTTAAACCTGTTAATATAATCGAGTTATGAAGTATTATGCAGCCATGTATGTTGATGGTAATGTTCAGTAGATACTCCTAAGTTTTGGGCACAAACAAATTTAAAACCACAGAGTTATCATGAACTGAAATTTGGCTATCACCAGTTACCATCTACCAGAGTTATTGTATTTTGTTTATTCTTTTTTTGTTTGTTTCTGAGTGGAAGAGCAGTAAAAGCTTATCCATGTTCAGTCCAGTAAATAGGTAGAGCACTGTGTTAAGTCCATTTATAATCTGCTTTTCCTACTGCTACACTACAGAAAGGGAAGTGGAATTTCTGATGTACAAGTGCCACTCTCACCACTTCAGCACAGTGTGACTTGCCCATCTTTTTGAAGAATGGGTGTCAACACCTACCATTGAGAGTGGAATCACTTAGCTCATTGCCATCATCTCCACCCAACTTCATGCATCATTAGCTCCCTCCATCCTCCTTTATTAAACTTTCATGCAAGCGTTTATGCATTCATTTGGATTTGTTAAAGAAAAAGCAGAAAGTTATTTATCTGATATTCAGATGCTTGATAGATGAAAACAGAATTGCAGTTGTAGAAAATCTGTTAGCTATTCAACCAGTGTAAAAGGAAATTTCTGCTTCCGTTACCTATATCTTTCTTTGGACATACTAGCTGCCTTACTCCGTCTTTCTTCATGCTTCATCTTCTTATTCTTCAAGAAGTTTAGAACAGGTTTGTGTTTCCAAGATGTTTTGTCAGTGAACTGGGAGAAGAGGGAGAGGCTGCACATAAGTTGGTTCATAGCAGAAGCTTTGATTCTGGAGGAAGGCAGTGACAAGGCCAAAATGGGATATCTGTTTGGGCCAGTCTTCTGTTAGATCACTTCAAATCAGCATTAACTTGTGTCATGCATTCATTAGAGTGTATCAAAATGGCAACATTTTGTGGTTCTTTTCACTTCAAGCAGCTTCATTTATGTGTTACGTGAGACCACAGTTACAAAGTGAGAGTACACATGAGATGGAGACACAATTGCCAAATCAATCTGTCTGGTATATTAATGCCATCAGCTGCTACTGTAATCTGAAAATACGTGACCAAAGCACTCACTGATTTTTTGAAAGCTATTTAAAAGTAAATAAGTAAATACCATCATGCAGACTGTCTTCACCAGCGTAACATTGGAAAGACCCCAGAACTGACCCTGAAGCATCAAGCAAATAGGTATCTAGGAATACAATGATATTAATATTATACCTTTTTTTTCCCCACCATCTCTCTTTTGAAATTTTATATTCCCATACCTTTGGGGAATTTGCTTTTCCAGGTACCTTTTTATATCAAACTACAAGTAATAATAATAAAAAAATACTCTTCAATTTACTTTCCGAAATTCTTCCATCTGTGACTTGTACAAAAAACCCATAATTTCATTGTGACTTGACTGTTCACACAGCGAATTTCAAACTTCTACTTTTTTTTTGCATGTAGAAAATTGTTACAATCTGGTGAATATTACTTTGCAGGTATGTATCTAGTTCTGAAAGGACTAAATATAAATTACATCTTGCCTTCAGTCAAAAATAAAAGGACAATATTCTAACTCATTTGTAAAGCACCCAATGATAAATTTCGGTCTCCCTAGAATAAAATTTTGTTATGGTTCTTTTCATTTGTAGTTTTTAGCCATTGATTATTAGCAAGTTTAATTTATCCTCACTAAAAAGAAATTAAATTGCATAAATACATATTTCCAATAAATGGTGTTATGCTTTAATTAAAATAAAACAGAAAAGGATATTAAATAAAGTGAAAATATGTAACTCATAGGTACTTGAATTTTAGTTTGACCTATGTTTGTTAAAGGCAGATATGTTTGTCATTCTGATGAAGATGCATTTCTTCATACCTTGCTGTTGACAGAATCTCACCTACTTTTTCCATTTATTATGATAATAGTCTACCATATGTCATATGTCACACCCTAGTGAAGTTGTCTCTGCCTATTACTGCTTTATATATAATGTGCATTCTTGTTTCTCTTTCCTTAATTTGGGAATTTTTATATGCTATTTGACGTTTGTTATTTTATGAGGAAAAGAATAGAAGCAAGCTATTTAAAATATTTGAAAGCAGCTTTAGAAACAGTAGGCTTTTTTGTTCCCATGGTAAGTACCATTGTGTTAAAGTATGCCTTCATGGGGATGGATAAGCCGAATCTCATAAAAATGGTCAGACGTCTTCAAACTCTACTGAATGTTGACTTAATAGATCTAATTGTGTTATGCTGTGCAAGTTTTTGAACATTGTTTCCATGGATAGATACATACATAAATACTAATAAGAGAGGGTGGAAACATGGTTATTACATGTTACTGATGCATGTAATGAGCAGAGTAACAGAAGTCATAACTCCTTACCTAAAACATAAAACTGGTTATCATTCTTTTTCCAGGTAGTTACAGTGTAAAAGACATAATAGTATATGTAGAATCCTTCTATGTGCAGAGATGCACAGGGTCAAAATAAGTTTTGGCAGAGATACAGCAAGCTTTTGATTCATAGCATCTGAACTTAAGTGGGACTGGTCTTCGGCAGTTGTCATTCAAGGTGTAGAATTGTACATCCCTGTCTGTTAAAACCATATTGAATACATACAACACTCAGAATCATAGAATCAACTAGGTTGGAAAAGACCTGTAAGATCATCAAGTCCAGCCATTACCCAGGACTGCCAAGATCACCGCTAAAACATGTCACTGAGGGCCTCATCTACATGGTTTTTGAACAGTTCCAGGAATGGTGATTCCACCATTTTCATGGGAAGCCTGTTCCAATGCCTGATTACCCTTTCTGTAAAGAACTTTTTCCTAATATGATGATGAAAACATCACATTGCAAAAGTAGTACTGCTACTCAGAATCACAGCCAAATTTCATTAATTTTTTGGTATTTAGGGATCTAGCACTTGTCAGTTGTATTGGAAATTTTTATTTCCACACAAAGCTTTCTGTAAAAGGTTCATATCTTGGGAAAAATGCATTCTCTGTAGACATAAGCAGTGTTCATTTTGCTTTATGTACTAGCAAGGAAGGTCATTCAGACTTCTGTTTCTTTTTTGTTTATTTGCATATTAAACTAGAGGTAAAAGTGCCCCCTAGATTTGTGTGCTTACACAAATCTACAGAAAAATTCCATATAAGACATTCCTTTTCTTTTAAGAATCAATATTAAGAAGTTTAAAGGCTTTTCTTTGTCCAGAGCAGCAGCAATGCATGCAACTGTCAGCAATTTATTGTAGTTTGCTTTCTTATGTTTTACTGTGGAACTGCTGATATGTAAGATTAACTCATAAAAATCCTTTTGCTCTTCCACAGCAGTATTTTAGGTGAAAGACTGAATTCTTCTCTGTACATTCCTGAAGGGATCACTGCAGTCCTTAAAGCTGTATTATATAGTATAATATAGATGAATATGATAGCATGTTTGTTCATACAAACATTTGCTGAACATTTTGTTCAACATCTTTGTCAGTGACATGGACAGTGGGATTGAGTGCACCCTCAGCAAGTTTGCTGATGACACCAAGCTGAGTGGTTTGGTTGATATGCTGGAGGGAAGGAATGCCATCCAGAGGGACCTTGACACACTTGTGAGTGGGCTGATGCCAACCTCATGAAGTTTAACCATGCCAAGTCCTAAACCTGGGTCGGAGGAATCCCAGGCACAGCTACAGGTTGGGCAGAGAAGAGATTCAAAGCAGCCCTGTGGAGAAGGACTTGGGGGTGTTGGTTAATGAGAAAATGAACATGAGCCGGCTGCAGTGTGCACTCGCAGCCCAAAAAGCCAACCGTATCCTGGGCTGCATCAAAAGGAGCGTGACCAGCAGGTTGAAGGAGGTGATCCTGCCCCTCTACTCTGCTCTTGTGAGACCTTGGAGTATCGTGTGCAGTTCTGGTGTCCTCAACATAAAAAGGACATGGAACTGTTGGAACAAATCCAGAGGAGGGCCACGAGGATGATAAGGGGACTGGAGCACCTCCTGTATGAAGACAGGCTGAGGAAGTTGGGGCTGTTCGGCCTGGAGAAGAGAAGGCTGCGTGGAGACCTCATAGCAGCCTTCCAGTATCTGAAGGGGGGCTATAAGGATGCTAGGGGGGATTCTTCGTTAGGGACTGTAGTGACAGGACAAGGGGTAATGGGTTAGAACTTAAACAGGGGAAGTTTAGATGGGATATAAGGAAGACATTTTTTACTGTAAGTGTGGTGAGGCACTGGAATGGGTTGCCGAAGGAAGTTCTGAATGCTCCATCCCTGTTGGTGTTCAAGGCCAGGTTGGACAGTGCCTTGGGTGACATGGTTTAGTGTGAGGTGTCCCTGCCCATGGCAGGGGGGTTTGAACTTGGGGTCTCGAGGTCCTTTCCAACCCTAACTATTCTATGATTCTGTGACAGCAGTCAACACAGGAAACTATTATGCTTGAAGTAGAGGAAAACAGAAGGAAGTTTGACATTATTCTTTTACATTTGCAATATCTGTGCAAATGTGACCAAGACTAAGAATATTTGCAGTTAGACAGTCCTGGAAAAATTGTGTTTGAATAAAACCTGGGTCACTGTTTGAAATCAGTATTGCACTCCTGAAGCTTCTTTCAAAATGAATTTTCATTTCTCTTTTAAAAAAAGGTACTTAAATTTGGTCTTCTTTCAGAGACTTGAATTTTTAAAGTGACTATATTTTTCTTCAAAAATGAAAATGAAGGAAAAAATTAAATTGTAAGGATTAATTATCTGTAAAAGTCAAACAAAACTTGAACTTTGTATGTTCAGTAGGTGCCCCTCTTTTGTTGAAATGATCATCCTTCAAACGTCTGTCTTCATATAATGAAAATTAGAGGAGAGACATTTGTATAAAATAGCTGATTTCTTAGGTTTTTTCCTTTCCCCTCCTCCAATGAAATGTAGATCGCAAAAACCAGTCCTCTTACACTGGGGAAAAGCCAGATTTGATGCGCAGAAAGGAACCTTTTATTTAGTCTTAAGCTGAGAACATTTTTCTAAGTGAGCAAATCTTATAATATATAGAAAATATTTCTACCTTTCTGTGGAAAAGACAGCTGTAGTATTTGAACTGATCATAACAATAAGGCATCAAACAAGAATATCTTTAGGCTCATAGAGCAAATATGGAATAGTTGATGCTCTGCCTGTATTTACAGTGTCAGCAGTTGGACATTATTTCAGGATTTAAGCTCTTTCTTCAGTCTTCACCTTTTAAGAGTAGCTGATTTAATTAAAGATATAGTAACCCTCAAGTTAAGTTTTCTGTCTTTACAGTCCATTATGCCAAGCAGATGTATATACTTAAATTTCTTATAAAACTATAAGTCTGAAAGAAAAGAAGCAGCTGTCATAGCATTTAGGAATAATTCTGTTCTAGGCTTGAAGTCTCTGCTCTGTCTTCTAGAGTTTTTTATTTTCTTTGGATGATAATATGATGACACAGTTTTGAATTCTGTCAAAATTCTGTCAAAGTATAGTCACATTTATGACTATTAAAATTCTTGCTCAATTCTTTATCCAGGTGTGCTTTAAATAAATGCCGCTAATACTTGTGGTTGATGAGAATTTTCAGTATGCTCAGCACTTAATTTGCTAATATTTGAATTAGCAGAATATATATTTTTAAGTAGAATCATTAAGTCCATATAAAATGAGATTTTTTTTTTCAATTGTTTAATCCTCATTTTTTTTTTTCATAAGTGGTTTAGTCATATTTCATACTTGATCAGTTTGTCTGCAGATTACCACTTCGGGTGTTTGTAGTTACAATTTGTTTCTCAGTAACAATATCACTTCAGCTTTAAACATGAGAAAGAAACAGATATAAAGATTTATTTCTTTTTTTTTTTAATCTTGCATTCAGTCTGCATTTCATTCATTTATTTTCATTTGACAGGGTCAGATGAACCAAAGCGAGAACTATGACTTTGTATGCAAACCACTATTAACCTGTACATGAGCTTAATTTGATTATGAATTAATATTTTTTAAAAGCACGTGAACTTTAACTGTTACCAAATAAAATACTCAGTTCACACAATACTACTGTCATCAGTCATTCACAAAGTACATTTAATGTAGAATCAAAACCGGCAAGTTTACATTTAGTTTCCTTTCAGATAATTCCCAATCTCTGAACACTTTTTACTGAGAATAGGTATAATGTCACATGTTGTGTGATCTTACTAATTTTAGCTGAAGTCATGCCTTTGCCTTGCTGAAGTGGGCTCAACTACAGGGAGGTGGTTGCCTCCTGAGCAGAACTCTGGCGTTACCAGTTCCTGACAGCTGCAAGCCAGCCTCTGGGCATCGTGCTAAATTTTCAAATGTAATTATACAGTAGACTTCCTTTAACAAATTCTGTGTTCCCAGCTATAATTATAACAGCTCTTCTTGCCTCTAGCCTGTTCTTATCTTACAACCCACCTCCATATCTCCCACTGCTGGTTAGTGTTATCCAGTAGAGCTGATGGATCTAGAAAAACAGAGCTTGTTCTTTCTATCCTCACAAAGATGGTTTCATCAGTACAGAAGATCCATTTCTTCTGATTCACTATACTGAAATGGCATGTCTTATAAAGCTGAAGATTGTTCTGTAATTTGCAGAAGAGCTGTTGGTTAGCATGCCGCTTCACTTTTGCAGTCCATTTTCAATTGTTATTACAGAGCATAGGGTAAGGAATTATTAAGAGCAATCTATGCATGTGACATGAAAATAAAAATGATTCGTGAAGCATTTTTTCTTACATTAAATGCTGTGTAATATTAACCAAAAAATGATAAAACAGGAAAAGTTACTCGCTGATATGCTCAATCTAGTACTGTCTTATGTCAAGGAAATTCAAAAGCAACTACACAGAGTAATAATCTCCTCTCCACCTGTCTGGTAGCAGGTGAAGTTGATGTGATGGTTTGAACATAGGAGTTTGAACATGTGAGGTGAGAGAGCTGTTGAAGGTTTGTTACTGTGGTTGGCTGTGGCAGAGTACATTGATCAGACCTTTTCTTGAGAAGCTTTAGTGAGTGAAATTCCTCAGCAGTCCTTGAAGTTGCACGCCTGTTGAGATTTCATAGTTTGCCTGCATCTTTGTAAGAATTATGATGTCCAGTGCTGAGTGGTTTGGAGAAAAGTAGTTATCAGCTCTTTGTATGCATGCATGCACACACCCACCCACATACCCATATACACTTCACATGCTTGCCAACCTATTTGAGTGAAATGTGGTTTTGAAAGATACCACAAAATTTACTCTTTTGTATTCTCTGTTCATTGATTCCCTATGTAATGTTGCTGGTCTATTTTGTGTTCACGTCAATGATGCATCTTTTCTAAAGGCAGCACTTCAGATTTGTCTTTATTGAATCATTTTGTTGATTTCTGACCATGTCTCCCATTTTTCAAAAGCATTTGGAATCAGATGCTGTCCACTTAGATACTGCTAGTTTCTCCCAGCATTGTTTTATCACACTGCCTTTGAGGTATTTTGATTATTATGAAAATAACAGGTAGAAACAGATCTAAACAGATGTCTCTGAGGTCCATTTGAAATATATACCCAACTTGACAGAGCTGATAAAAATTCTTCTCAAGAACAACTGCTCTCTGATTTTAATCATTTTTGTGTCCAGCTTGTAATAATAATGTCCACACAGTATTTTGTTATATTGGCAACAACAATACAGAACATGTTTAAAATCTCTGTAATCTCAAGCTTGAATCACATCTACTGTTACTCGTCATCCATAAAGCCAGTCAACACCCTTCCAGTGAAGTAATTCAGATGAGTTTGAAGAGATCTATATTTTTTTCTTACTATTCCTTCTAGAAATTTGGTCATGCAATAATTGGTTCTAAAATCGTTTTAGGTTTCTCTGATAAAATGGAACTTATAGATGACTTACTTCACCTGGAGGGACAGGTGAGGGCTTGTTTTAAGTATGACTGAGTTTGTTTTGTGTGTGTGTGTTTTTTTTTTTTTTACCTCCTCTGATTTTCTTTATTCTGATCTCTTAGAAAGAATGAGACCACAGATCTGAATCTGTTAACGCCTTTCCTCCTCCATAATTTTCAGTATGACTTGTTTCAAGGATTTTCTTTTCATCCCTTTTGTTACATTATTTCCTCTTCTTGTTTGTAGCAATGGTATGTGTGTCTCATATCTTTGTAGGTCCCATTGATCACTGATACGGGACATGGATGAAAACTTTTTTTCTAGTGAGACAAGCTGACAGGATGTGTAGAAGAATTTTTCTTTGGTTTTGCTTGTTTTGTAATTTCAGAAAGTCATGGCTGAGCTCATAACAAGAGATTTCTAAGGTTAGCATCAGAAAATTAAGTGTACTTTCATTGCATCTTATGTACTAGGTGGAATAGGATGGGTCAGTTCCAAAGAGAAATGAGATCCAGAATTTTGCATGTGTGAAATACAAAGGTAGAGGTGATTACATACTAAAATCATTATTTTAGTCTTTCAAACCACCAGCCATTAAAATAGTTTGGGGAAAAGATTGAATTAGGACAAGGGGGAGTCTATCCTAAATTGTTTAGGAAAATATTTTATGGAAATCCTTTTTTCCTGAATGATGCTAATGTTTGGTATGATGCCCCATGGGTGGCCTTTTCTTGTGCATAACCATGTAAAATCCATTTGTCTGTTGTTCACCTGTTCTTGTGTATTACAAGATGGAGAATTTTACCCTAAAATAAAACTATAAAACTAGGAACAATGAAAGCAGGATGGTGGTTTTTGAGGTCTGTCATACAAGCTGAACCCTCTTGCCCACCAGTAGAGTATGAAGACAGAAGCCAGAATGTTTATAACAATTGATATTATCTCTTTAAAATTCAGTGTTTTTTTTTTTACCTTTCAGTTTTTTTTATAGGTAATTTAATTTTTGTTCTTTTTCTTAGTATGAGCTAAGAACAGAATTATTGCTGAATATGCTAAAATATATGTGTATATTTTTTAAAGGCTGGCATTTAAGCAGACAAAGAATCATACTTAACGCTGCTGTGATAATAAATAGTACTATAATTGATTGTTGATAGAAGCCCTTATAAAATATATTTTTATGGTTGAAATGTACTTTGGGTAAACAGTTTTCAGTTTGCCTATTAAATTAATTCACTATATACTGTGGTTTCTTTGCGTGTTAAGGAGGTAGGACTTTTCCAGCAACAGTAATTGGTTGACACTGCTTGACCTTAATGCAAAGCTACAGTATTTAATGAACAAACGGTGGGAATAAAGTTTTGATAAATAAGGCAATTTTCATGAAACCTTTAGAAATATGCTTGAAGTCTTTTAGTGTTAGATTGACGGTTTCTCCTTTTGTGAAAAGAATAAGTGAATAATTTAAGGCTATATTTCATGTTTTCAGATCTTCATTCTGTCATATAAATAATAGACTGTGAAATGCAGCAGCTCCTGAATTCACAGATTTAATAGACCTATACAAGTGAGTATCTTACTCAGCTGCTGGCATCTTAAAATGCTCCTTTGTGCATATGTATACCTGAGAAGCAGTGTAGAAGTGGGACATTCCTACACTGTTCAGTAACCAAATCCCATACTTTAAGCATGCCACAGTCTGTTTTAAAAAGTATTGTTCTTCCTTAAGGTACTTTCAGCACAGCTTGATGTCAGTTTTAGTATTTTTAGTTTTTAATTCTGGTACAGTATTATAGTGGACAGATGTCAAAAAAGTAATACATGGCTATTCAAAATTAAAGTGTAAATAAAGTTTACTTACTTAAATGGAAAGACTGTGTGAAAAACTTTCAGGTTTACGTCTAGCATAGATGTTAAAAACACGATTGAATCTTGATGAAAGGAGATGAAGATGTTTTTACTGAGATAGTGAAATATCAGATTAATTTATGACTACATTTATTCATAGTTATGTAATTTCTTTCTGAGGGAGGAAGAACAGAGAATAGAATTTTGTTTCCACTTTCTTCCCCCCCCCCCCCCGCGGTGGCTCCAGGTGCAGGTAGAAAAGGCAGCGCCAGCGTCCCCTTGTCCCCTCAGAGGCATAACCAGCCCGGGGACCAGCAGGTCTGGGTGCTCAGGGAGTAGCCGATCGCCAGCACTGGGGTCAGGAAGGAATTTTGGCAGATTGGCACCGGTCCCCGGGGGTTTTTTGCCTTCCTCTGAGCACTGAGCGTGACCACTTGTCAGGGCTCCTCTGGTCCCGGTGCTCTGCCTTATCGCCTGGTGCTCATGCACCACGAAGGTGGCCCCTCGTGTCCTGCAGCTGGGGGGGAAGGCTTTTTTGTCCCCAGGCTGGACTAGCAAGTGTCCCCAGGGTTTTTTGCCTCCTCCGCAGCCGAGCACAGCCCCTTCATGGGGCTCTTTTGGGCTATTGTAGCCCAAAGGCAGCTGCTCGTGGTCCACGCAGGTGGCCTTCACGCCCCACATGCAGGGTGAGGAAGCCTTCTGCACTCCCAGGGTAGCCCCAATGTGGCCCCGGGATTTGCTGCTTCTCCTCTGTTGCATTGAGCACCCCCCTTGTCAGGTCTTCCCTGGCCCATTCTGGCTGGGTTCTTGCACTGCTCTTGCCCCAGCATGGCACCGCTCCTGCCCTGGCTGTCCTGTCTCAGGCTGCAAGGGAGGGTTTTTCCAAGCTGAACTGAAGGACGGGTCAGCCTGCTGCTGGATACGTGTGTGCATCAGGTGAACACTTTTTAGAAAAAGGAAATGCAATCTAAATTAGACTAAAATTAAGCTAAACTAAACTAAGGTAAATAAAATAACTTTATTTAGAAATAAATAAAATACTCTTTCCACCTGCAACCTGATTTGTGTCTGATTTGTGTCTTTGAAAGTGCTTTTGGTGCTGAAAACACCTTGGCATTTCAGGTAAATAATAGTCTTATCTTTATACAACTCATCGTGAGTGCAGGGAATGGAAAGGGACGGAACAGAATAGAGCAGAACAGCTATGACATGTTATGCATATAGTTCTGCATGGCAAGCTGTGACCTAGGTCTGAGGGGCTATCTGCAGTGCAGGTCCCAGGGGAGGCCAGTTGAGGCCTATGAACACCCTCTGGATCCTGACGGAAGTAGACCTGCACTCCTTATATACTTTCCTTTAGACACGTATGGGGTGCCACTGGAGAGAGAGCACTGGGCCAGATGGACTCCTGATGGAGCGCTGCTGTTCTAAGGCTCTCGTGTTTGGTTCTGTTTCTTCCAAAAGACACAACTCAGCCATTTTTAAAAGCTAGTATTTGGGGGAGGGTTGTGGTTGGGAGTGGAGTGCCAACCAGCACCTCCAGATCCCTTTCTGCAGAGCTGCTCTCCAGCTATCCCTCCCCCAGTTTGCACTTGTGGCTGGCACTCCTCCATCCCGGGTTCAGAATGTAGCATCTGCTCTTGTCCAGTTTGATGCCACTGATGATTGCCCAGTGCTCCAGTCCTTCTGCAAGACCTCTTGACATTGGGGCCCACGAATGGACCTGCCAGCCTGCGCCAAAGGACACCAGTCCTTTGGCCGGCAGACCAAAACTCGTCTGTACTTCCCTTTACTAAGCATGCAATGTGTTTCTGTAACACACAGAAGAGATTTCAATCCATCGCTTCCTTTTCCCCATGGTCCTGCTCTTCTCCAATCTAGGGAGGTCGCTATTTCTTGATCCTTTCCTTCTAAAACCCACCCTTCCCTTTTGGTACCAACTCAGAACACTGTGTGAATTGGCGTTAAACTGCCCCTGCACAGCTTCTCCTGTTTCTGCCTTCATTTACGAAAGCTGTTGCATCTTTCACTGCAGCTTGCCTTCCTCTGCCTGGGCTGCAGCTCTGGTTTTCACACTGGTGTCCTCAGCACACGCGCTCCATTGCACTTACCAATACAGCTGTGATGTGAGGAGTTATTTGCACTAACCCAGGAGACAGGTAGCGATGTAGATATAGATGTACAGATATAGATACAGGTATCGAAGCAGAGATATACATGAAATAGCTATAGATAGATTGTATTTCTCTTTGTGTTTATTATTTTTCCCTTGTTGTTTCCAAGAAGTGATTATGCTCACTTTCTACCAGAACTGGGCAGAGGCAGTAGCATTTTTTGCTATTGTGTGTGAAAAACAGTGGGTTTGTTCTTTATTTAGTCAGTGTAGCTTTTTTTTTTTGCTTAATTTGTTAACACCTATAGAAATTAGAGCAGTAGTTATGACAAATGGACTATGTAATTTGAAAATTGTATTTTGTCACATATTTTAGTCACAAAACCTAGTTGAAATCAATTGTCCATTCACTTAACATATTAATAAGTAATACAGGGAACTCTGAGCCCTCTTGAATTAGATATATTACATCTTGTTATAAAATTTAATGCCAGGCTTAATAAGTCAAAGTATGCTCTAGAATAAAAATACATTTATATGCTACTATATTGCAACTAGGATACTAAGCAAAATTAAATAAAATCAAAACAAAGCAAACCAACAGAAAACAAACAAAGCCACCAAAACTCCCACTATTTAGCTGGAACTGTTTAATATACTCCTGTGAAGACAATTATATTTAATTTCTTAAAAAGAAATTCCCAAATTTATTCCTTCAAAGTGAGCATGTTTTTCAGAGTTTATTTCTAAACTCAATTTAATTTGTTTTGACGACAGTGGTCCTATTACAGGAACTGTTTTTGGTACTTACCTGCAAAATCAGTGTCTTCTAGGACTTTTTTTTTTTTTTAATGTGTCTAGGTGGTGTGTTCTTAGGTTTTCTGGTGGAAACTGTAGAAACCGAGTGAAATATCAGCTTTTCAGAAAGGGAAGATCCTGTTTCCAATTAGCACCATTAGCTTTGCGTATTTGTTTTTCACAGGAAAAGTTATTTTTTAAATAGTCATATCCCATCACTATGTGAATAGAATTTAACTCACAAAAACTGAAAAATTCTGCATAAACATCTTTTGAAGAGAGGAGTATTTTAGAAAAATATTTCTTAATTTACAAGTACATTTTCAAACAATTAAAAGAGAGTTAATAAAAGATAAATGGCTGATCAGTTGCTGGAATTTGATTTGTTAAAAGTCGTCTTAGAACCGTAGCCTTGAACATTTGTAGTGTGTGTATAACCAGCTGTAGTGTGCTATTGAACCCTGGACTATTTTTTTTGGTCTTATAATGAATTAACCACTTTCTAGAAAACACATCTAACAATATCAAGTTACTTTTATATCTATTTTATAGAGAGTTTTATATTTGTGAATATAAAGAAGTTCAGTCACAGGAGTTGGAATTTAAAATAATGCTGAGAAATAGCCAAGATTTGCATGTTGAGGTGAATTTCAGGTTGAAGATGGAAGAAGTCTTCATAATGCTCAAGCTATTAGATTGGTTTTCTACTGTTACTGTCATCTTAGAAATAAATAATTTGAACCACATGGACTTATCTTAAATGCTGTTTCTATCTCTCCTGTTTTGTGACTATTTGAAATAGTTACCTGACTGAAAAAAATACTAGTTTCTGTCCCTTGACTTCTTCGCATATGGAAATTTCCTGAAGAAATCAAATGCCCTAGGTCACTTGAATCCCTTTAGGTTAAATTAAAAAATAAAAATTATAGATTCTTTTAGCATTTTTTCATCAAGCATCTTTGTTCTTCATCCAAAAGTCAATTCCAGAAGTCTGGTACTGAGACTGCTACTCCAGCTTCCTTGTTGCTGCTGATGCCTGGGCCTTATCCCAGCGCTACTTGATTGGAGAGTATCATTCTCAGGACAACTGTCTGCTTTGTGTTTGAGTACCTCCCACTATGTAAGTTAATTTTTCCTTTTTTAAGCAAACTGAGTTTGCTTCATTTACCTTAATGTCATAGTTGCACATTTAGTGTATGTTAAAAGGTTTGTGATGTCTTTCCTGTAGTTGTGCAAAAATTATTTTAAATAACCATTCTGTAAAAGAAAATCTTATTTTACAAACGTAGGTGCTTTTCTTTCTATGTTAAATTTTAAAAGACAAGTTAAAATGTTGACTGTAGTATTTGGTTTTAAAAGTGACGGATAGCTGTACTGAAGTCTGCTTTCCACAGAACTGGTAAAACATACACAGTGTCAGTGGGAGCTTTCCTTTGCTTTCTGCCATAATATACCCTAAGTCCTGACCTGGAGGGGCAATTCAGGATCTAATTCAAACCTCTTCTTACTTTAACAACATGGCAGTGTTTAGTAATGATGCATGTTTGCTGTTAAAGACTTGCCAGTTTTGCCTTAAATAGCTAGATTATATTACCTCCATTTGCCATATTCCCTCTGTTTAGTTTGGAATTACCTGAATTGTGTAAAGGAATTTGAAGGTTGAAATTCTAGCAGTATTGATTTAAAGTACTAGTACTGGTCTAGAGAAGAACACTACTTCAAGTGATTAAAGGTCAGGAAACTTGGTTTAATAGCAACAGTTTTTTGTTTTTACTGACTTCCATCAGTGACTTTATTTTTACTTTATACTGCTCTGGAGAATTTAAAGCCCTTTCTGAAGTGTTTTTTAGGATATATATGTGCTTGTGGTTTTGTATGTATAGTTTCTGTACCTTTTAAGTGTAGTTAGTGTTTTCCAGTATTGCAGTAAAGTACAGAGTACTATGCAGTACATTAAAGAAATAGAGCCTATGCATCAGAACAATTTTCATGCCTCACTCAATTCTTAATGTAAATTAGTAGGAACATTGGTTATCCATTTGAGAAATTGAGTTGGAATAAAAATAAAAATGCACTTATGGTATGTGGTGCTTTGTGTATCATCTTGGGAGTGTTTTGCTGTTTATCTGTCACTTGCATTAGAAAAAGCAGTCACTGGCTGCAGGTGACATTAAAAATTAAAGGTTAACCTCAATTTCTTTACTGACCAGACATGGGGCAGAAAGTTCTTCTGGATGTGTGCCTGAATTTTGGAACTGTCAAAAAGAGTTGAGAAGTAGAGACTTACGCTTTTGGTGGCTTAGTCTTTTTGTGAGTGCATGTGTGGTTATGCAATTCCACCATTTTCTACTAATTCACATGATTTTGGGAATATCTTTTTATTTCATTACTTAGAAAAAGTAATTAAAATTTAAAGTATTACTAGAAAATACCTGTGTTTCAAAAATTAGTGTAAATAGTTGTTGAAAATTGCTGTAGCAGCTTTTGAATATTCTGCTTAGCTCAGTGTACATTTATTATAAGACAAGATTTATATACTTGTAGTCTGGGAGATCTTTCTCCAGGCATTAAGGCTTTGGGCAAAGTTAGCCTCTACCTCATGGTGAGTTCAGTTTGAACCAAATTCGGTAGTATAATGCTTCCCTCCTCTCGCAGTCCAAGTGTTGTAGGCAGCAATCAGACCAGTGAAGAAGACTGGCTTCAGGCAGCAGGAGTTTCTGTGTAACCTGCCAGATATGTTTTATTTTTAAAGCAGGTATTGCACTTTTTCAGTGGTAGACCAGGCTGCAGACAAGTCTTGATACTTGATATGCAAACTTGAATCTTTGGCTGCTGCTCTTACCTTCCATTTCATCTCTTGATTTTACTTACCCATGCAATAGCATAGTATGCATATAATCAATAGACCTGCTGCTTCTTATTGGCCATTGAGTGAAAATGAGCAGGTAAGAAAGGAAAATGAAATTGCTTGTTCTGGCTTCATGATTAGAATAAACTGCCAAAAATACAGTTTTCTTTTCCCATCCCCTATCCGGTGAACAGTGAATCTCTACTCTCCTTGTCCATTTTGATTTTTACAGCTCCTAGGAAAACAAGAAAATAGAAATTTCATTAACGAAAGCATTGTAATTGGCATTTTTGAGTTATACATTTAAGATACATATATAACTATTTTAAAATTATATGTCCCTGTGCTTACTTCATATTAAGCTTGACACAGTTGCTTGTTTCAGGACTGTTATACTGTAGATTTTTCAGATTTTGAATTAAATCATGTTAAGAATTCTTTGGTGGGAAAGTGTTGATCCTAATTTCGAGTGGTTTACTTATTATTGCTAATTTGTTAAACCTACATTTAAGACCAGCCATTTCTCTGAAGACAAAGTATTTGTAACTGCCACTTACTTATTTTCCTGTATTTCCTTGTGCTTGAAATTATTCCAATCTTCTCCAATATTGGTTTTACTTAACACTTCCCTTTTTTGTGTTGACATAATAATGAAACTGGTCAAACAAGTTTTACTACTAAAATTATATATAAGGGACCTGAAGTGCTATGTATCTTTGAACATAGTTCCTTTGACTTAAAGAGTAATTAAATTCCATATAATATTGATAAATGTTGGCCGGCAGCCTGGCTTTGAAGCTTTCATTTTATAATCTGGGTTATGAAACATCAGGAAATATGAACAGTATTTTTAAAGGAACAATCTCAGATAATTAAATAGTGCCAAAGTGGTTAAATTTGAAATCCAGTACTTTCTAAGAAGAAATCTTTATGTGATTTTTATGTATTTTCTGATAGCCTGTAGGATAGACAGCATTTTAAAATTTGTCAGTTACTTCCTTAAATTCAACTAAACTTCTTTATCAGTCTAAAAAGCATTGGTGACTTCCAATCATGTTACAGATCACATCTTCGTGGAGCATCTAATGGAAAATTTATCCATTTGTTGCAGTTTTATGCAGCTCATAGAGATCATCACAAATCTGTATGAGCAGGAGATTTTAAGTATTTCCAAAAAACCCCACCAACATGCATTCATTGCAGCGTTTCTGTTGTTGCTATTTCTACGGTATGGGTGGTCCATGCACCAATGTTTAATTTCTTTCTTTATTGCAGAGATTGATTTTAGAGAGAGAAATCCATAAACTGAGAAATTCTTTCTGAGGTGTAGAAAACTGGCAGGACGTGCAGCCTCAAAGGATGGAAGAACAGATCCAGGATTGAGAGTTGTTTTTCGAAGCACTGAAATCAAGTTATATCTTTTCCCCAGAAGGATACATAGCATCACCTCAGGACTAGTCATTCCTATAGCTTTATTTTCAGTAGCTGATTGTCCTGGTGAGGAGTAGCAGAACTGTGTGTTATTAGCCCATTCTCTCCAGACATCCTTTCTTCTCTCTTGCTACTGTATCAGGATTTACCCACTTTATGTAGCTGGTCCTCACTTGGCAAAATTGGTACTGCCTCACATGCTTGTTAATTCAAGTTGCCTCAGGCAGTGAGTTTTGGGTGCTGAATCTTCCTTGCCCTTGCGCCCTGGCAGGCTGCCCCATTTGCCTCCCGAGTCTCATTTTGGGCAGTGTGGCTCTAAACCCTGAGCTGCCCTTGGTCAGAACCCAGTCAGATCTGGCAGAGCTTTCTTCATGCTTGGTGCCTGCTTTATAGTTTGTTTTCATTTTAACCAGGAAACCAGCCTTGCTAGTTAGAAATCCCGGTATTAAGGAAGACCTTACTGCTGTTTTTCAATACTTACAAGGGATTTATGTGAAAGGTAGAGAGAATTTTCAAGTTTTTTCCTCTTAAGTTATACAGATTTGAATGTCTGAACATAAACTAAATGATACTGACAGGTACCAGCGTGGATGCCAACCATGTGCATAGTCCAGTCCTTGGGACTGTATCTCAGATGCAAGTAGCAGCATTTCTTGGTTGTTGTTGTGACTGGCCAGCATTTGTAGTTAGATAGAAAGCAGATGAATAAAGCCAAATTAAAGCGACAGTGATGACCAACTGCCTACTAATTTAAGACCGTCTGCAGATTGCTGAGTGCTATTCATTAAATGAACACATATATTAAATATATAAATTTGTGCATTTCTTTAAGGTAATAGGAACCATGATAGTCACAAATCATTCTTTATTATCAGTGCTCTATTGTATATGAATAAATTAATGCAGAACTTTATATAAAACTCAAAACTTTCTGAGCAACTTCATATGGTTTTATTCAAGGTTGCATTGAGTGATACAGTACATGACTTCATATTAAACACTTTCTTTGAGAACATAATGTTTCTACAGGTTTACACTTTCTAAGGAAGGATTAAAATATTGTCACCAACTTTTGCAGTAGTTTTCTCAATGTTATGTGTCTGATCTTCTAAGATCTTTTCTAATAAGCATACATTTAATAAGCATTGATGCTGGTACAAATGATAAAACTAGATTTAGAAGTGCATGAATGTCATTTTACTGTTGTTGTTCTGGAGCCTGTGTGTCTTGCAATATCAAGGTCTTATAAAAGCACAGTCAGAAGGTTACTTGTGTCTTGAAAGTTGCCTTATTTCTTGTGTTTTGCAAAGGAGTTATAGATCAGCTGCAAGAATTTATAATAAAAATGCTTAAACTTTATCTTGGCATGTGTCGTGGTTTAAACCCAGTCAGCCATAAATTACGCAGTCGCTCTCTCACTCCCCCCTTTTTTCTTCCCCCCTCTCCCAAAGGGATGGGAAGGAGAATCAAAAGAATGCAACTCCCACGGGTTGAGATAAGAACAGTTAAGTAACTAAGGTATAACACAAATCACTACTGCTACCACCAATAATAACAATGATAAAGGAAATAACAAGGGAAGAGAATACAACACCTCACCACCTGCTGACCAGTAACTCCCCCCCACCCCGCCTAACCGAGCACCAACCATTACCTAGTCCAGCCCCGCAGTGAACTAGCCCTTTCTGGTAACTCTCAGTTACATCCTCGGCATGACGTGCTGTGGTATGGAATAATTCTTTGATCAGTTTGGGTCAGATGTCCTGTCTCTGCTTCCTCCCGGCTTTCCTTCCTCCCTGGCAGAGCATGAGGCTCACAAAGTCCTTGGTCAGACTAAACATCAGTGTTATCAGCTCTGTTCCCAGGCCGAAAGTCAAAAACACAGCGCTGCACCAGCTACTAAGAAGGATAAAAAATGACTATAGGACAGTGTGTTAATGTAGATTATTTTAGAATCCCAGAAATATGTTCTATAGTGGGATCCAAGCTGGAGCCAAGAAAAAACTGTCATTCTCATGCAGCTGTATTGGTGGAAGGGAGGACAGAAGAAGAAAATGCTCCTCTTTTTAAGTGAATGTATTTTTTTCTGTAAAATGTAACAACAAAAAGTAGATCAAGACACTCTTGCTTGGAGACACTCATCCCAACTGACAGGAAAGTGATTTTATTGAATTTAAAATCCAGAGGCAACAGTATTTCTTTCCTGAGTAAATGGTAGGGAGACCTTAATTACACATGGCTCTTGAAAGCACAGATTGTATTTAGTTTTCTTTTGGGTCGTTTAGACTCAGACTTTGGAAAGTATTTTACCTAAAGCAAATGCAGGAGTAATTTTCTGAGTTCTCATACTGAGTTTTCCTAGTACAAATAAGTATGAATATAAATACTTGAACAGGAAATTAGTGGAGTGGTTTTATTAAAGGAAATGTCGTACAGTATCTTCAGTTGGATTTTGGATTCAAAACTTTAAAAAGCAAAAATATTTTTGAAAGTCATTTACTTCATAAAAAGTAAGTTTTGAGAAAAGCAAAAGAAATGGCTAAATGTTTAAGTTCTGAATCTCTATCTACCAATGTCTTATTAAAATACAGTGCTCCAGTTGAGGATATTTCATAGTGTGAAACTTTGCTCCAGACAAATAGTGACCAGCTAGATGAATAGAGACCAAATAACTAAATATAATAATCTATATTCATTTCACCTATTTGATGAATGAAACATAACTGCTGAAGGAATTTGTGGTTATTTTTTATGCATGGAAACTATAGTTGTGAAGGCCGCATATATTCGGAGCATTTTGGAGGGAAGCAATTGTGGCTTTGTTTTCTTTAACTTTTAGCAAGGATATGAAATAGACTAGCATAAATGTAAAAACATTCTTATATGAAATCTTTTTCTCATTCTAAAAGGTAATGCAGTACAATACATCATGAAAAGGATGAACTATTTCATACAAAAAAGAAAGTGCTAATATTCAGCAGGTCTGAATACAGGGATCTGCCTTACATTCCTAGATTCTTAAAAAAAAAAAAAAATTGCCTCATGTAGTTTTTGTAACTTTTGTGACACTACTCTTGTGATGTAATGGCTTTCTTGAAAATTTAAATGCAGGAACCTGAAACACAGAAGAATTCATGTGTGAGATTCTTTGAAGAACTGTGGTAAAAGCTGCATATAAGACTTAGGAGGTATTCAAATAGTTTTCAGCATCTTATTTCTTGACACTATTGTAATTTTTGTAATTAATGTTGAGTTTAGTTTAAAGTTTCAGTAATCCCTGCAGCAAATATTAGGGAGTAGTATTAGATTGACTTCACTGTTTCCTTTATGAACAAACTTTGTGAGTTTGGGAAGGTCTTCTCGACATCCCTAAAGGTTTGGCTGTTAAAATTTCCACAAAATAAGCCCCCCTTTTCACAGTATTTGTAGGGTGCTGAGAGGAAGGGATTCCTTTTTGGTAGCCGTAATTTGGACTGGTGCAGCGGTGATGCCTCTACTGACTTCCCTTTTGCCAGGCATTCAGCAGAAACTTAGGAAATTTAGTACTGTATGAAGAAAATAAATGGGTTTTGTGGTTTTAGCTTGGATAAAGTTAATTTTCTTCATAGTAGCTACCATGAGGCTTGTTTGGATTTTTACTGAAAGTGGTGTTGATAACACAGGGATGTTTTAGTTACTGCTGAGCAGCTCTTACACAGTGTCAAGGTCTTTTCTGTTTCTCACCACACCGCAGCAGCAAGTAGGCTAGGGGGTGCACAAGGAGTTGGGAGGCGACACAGCCAGGACACCTGATCCCAACGGGCCAAAGAGATATCTCAGATCATATGGTGTCATGCTTAGTATATAACGTTGGGGGAAGAAGAAGGAAGGCAGGGACATGTTTGAAGTAATACTTTTTGTCTTCCCAAGTAACCATTACAAATGATGGAGCCCTGCTCTCCTGGTGGCTGAACACCCATCTGCCCATGGGAAGTGGTGAATTAATTCTTTCTTTTGCTTTGCTGAGCATTTGCAGCTTTTGCTTTACCTGTTAAACTGTCCTTATCTCAACCCACGAGTTTTCTCACTTCTACCTTTCCAATTCTTTCCTGCATCCCACCAGGGGTGTCAGTGAGTGGCTGTGTGCGGTTTAGTTGCCGGCTGGGTTTAAACCACAACACTGGCTCAGTTAATTGTGGAAAAGAAAGCGATGCTTAATGGAAGAGGCAGTTTCATGAATGGGTCATCATCTGAGTCCTTATATTCTCCGCTTGCCAAACTGGAGCATAAACTTGGAGTCCTTTTAGATTCATCTCTATTAATAACACAAAGGTAAGAGTGACCAGAAAAGTCACTGTTCTTTTAAAGAGTTGTCATTTGCATACACAGTCCTTGCATTTCAAGTTGAATCTTCTAGTGATTGCATGTAGAATAACTTGAAAAATGGCATACATAAGCAGCAATTTCATTATATGGAGGGCTGACTTGACTTGTCTTCCATGCCCAGTTTTGCTTCCTTAAGATGAGTAACATTTCTGCTCTCAGATTGTGGTTCTCAGGTTCAAGGAATCACCTCTTTAAAATCAACATATATGCATCTGGTACTAGGGTAGTTTGAGGGCTGTTTCATTAGTCTAGTTGCATTAACAAGCTGAAAATGTCATACTAAGCTCTTATCAAAACACAAAACCAGGTTCCTCATTTCAAAACAAGTTAGAATATTTTGACCAATTTGATTTGTCACTATTTAATTCTGGAAGCATAGGGGGGGTTTGAGTCAGATTTACATGTCAAAAGATTGAAGGAAATACTTAGCTGACCATCACAGAAAAATTCCAACAAGTCATACATAGAAATGCACAGGTTTTGTCTGTAAGTGTGCATGTGTTCAGGCGTATGAGAGGTGACCTTTCCTTTTAACTGAAAAGTTAATTTGGCACTCTGAGGATGTTTAAAAATAATTCTATACATTTGATGGAGCAATAGCTTAGTTAATGAAAATTGATATTTTAAAGTTTTTCATTCTTGTGTAACATCCGTAAACATATTCCTAAGTTCTACATGCAGTTCTTTAATTAACATAGTGTTTCTAGGGTGTTTCATCAATTAATAGGAAAAATATTATTTATACTGATGGGGGAAAGATTTCATTTTCATCAGCAACTCATTTGTTTGATTTTGGTGGGTTTAAAATGTAAGCCATCAATTTGAAATCTGATTTTCAGTGCCTTCTTACAAATATCTGTAAATTGCACTCCACATAAGCAGTGAGGTGTAATCCAGCACCTTGTCTGTACAGCCGTAAGACTAATTCAGAAGCAGAGCATTTTTTCCTTTTACAGAAGATTTGTACCTCTCTGATCACAGCACTTAGGTTCTTTATTTTTCGTTGGTGTTTTCTCTCCATGTAATGTATGTAGGAAGTTAATGATGAAAGAGTACTAAAGTATTCATTGAAACTGAGAATTACAGTATTTGCAAATGTAAAATCATAATTTACATAAATGTTATAGTCAAGAACATTATGAATGTAAATATGCCTTCATCTATTCTCAGTCTTATAATGCCGTTCGTTGTCCAGTGGGAAATGAAGAGTGATGTTGAGACTGCCGTTTAACCTATTATAGCAGCCTAAAAAAAATTAAATAGCCTTGATGTAAATATGAGGTGGGAAAAGAGTATTCATCTCTATTAAGTGACATAAAAAACCCATGGTAAGAATAACAGGCGAGTGGGTGGGCATTAAGCAGTGAAATCCCTAAATTCGGACTCTAATTATAAGCACAAGGACAATTGCCTCCCACGTACTTAAGCTGTTATGGGTTTTTTCAGTCAGAAAATATGCTTCATGGTTCTTCAGGCACCAAATATGGATTTTCTTTTGCATTCTTTTTCATCTGATACATGACTCCTCCGCTGCTACTAAATGAGGACCTAATACTAAAAAGCTGAGTTTGTTATGTTTTCCTTAGTGTCGTTAGATCTTTAGACCTTTAATGTTTCTAGAACTCAGAACTATGCTGAGGACGTCCTATCCATTTTATGGGTACCATAAGCAGGCTGCACCATAATATTCAGATTATTTGGGGCACTTACTTTAGCTTTGATTTTCGTTTAATTGTTCCAGGTTCACATTAATGTTACATAGACATGTGGATGATTAGTGGTTGATTAAGCTGTTGTACCATTTAGGTCACTTTTCTTTGTTTCTTGATGATGTGTTCTTGTAAAGAAAGATAATATACTGCACCATTTCCTAAAATTATTTTTATGTTACAGTAGATAAAGTATTTTTTTCATATTGAGTAATAGGAGAAAAGTTTGACCCATGGAATCATAAATGAGAACAGGGTTGGTCCATAAAACTGTCTTCTAAAGTTAATTGTGTCTTTTAAAGTTAATTGCAGTTTCTTTAATATTAAACTGCTTTTAGTGCAGGAGGGATCATTTTAATTATTTAGCTGTTCCATCTTTGACATGATACAAGGTAAAGATTTAGTTCCTTTTTTTTTTTTTTTTTAATCAAAATCATTACTTCACCTGCATTATGTCCCTAGTCATCACTTCACCTGCATTATGTCCTTAGCTAACCTGGTGTAATAATTAAGATGATGTATTTCTAGACAAAATTTGTCTGATTTTTATTTTCCAATAATTGTGTCTTACTATCCTTTTCTATGCTTTATTAGGAGTTATTGACTGTTGCATCTTTTCCATGTGTAGTAAGCTGTAGATCTCAATCAAGTTACCTCTAATCTTTCTACAAATAAACTAAATGTAGTGATCTTGTATATCTCTCACACATGTAATATCAAGAAGGTTTTCCTGTTTGTAATTCTTTTAACTCCTTTCTGGGTCCTTTTAATTTCAGCTTTCTTTTAGGTTAATAATACCAGGCCTGGTTGTGGCATTCCAGTGATGCCATATGTGCAGATAATTTCAGGTACTTAATAGTACCATATATTTCCCTGTAATGCACCCTGGGATTGTTTTGAGCTTCTTAGCTACAGCAACATAGTAAGAGCAAAAAAAGCAGTGGGTTATTTACTATGACTTGTAGGTTCTTTAGGGATTCACTGCTTTCTAGGATGTAATCCTCCATTTTACATGGCCTGTCTTGTATATGCTTAATGTTCATAAGGTAAATAAATGAAAAGAGATTTACTTAATTTATGTAGCTTATTGGAAAGATTTTTACTTATTTCGGTCATCACAGAGCTTCAGCTTTCCCCATAACAGTGAATCATCAGTCACCAGGTTTTATATGTGTTTTCTGTGATTGATATTTCGAAAGAGACAATAAAAGGGAACTTCACAAAGCATTAGAGCACTAATACAGCCCAAAGAAGGCTTATAATGTGTTTAGCTTTTGCTGATGCCTAATGATATAGCAAAAAAGCACTCTTCTACAAGGCTGCTTTTGAGATCCAAAGGAACCAGAGGAATTGTAAAGAATAATAGATAGCATATCTTGGATTATTTTCTTTTAAATTTTAGGAGTAAAAGCATAAAAATCCTGTCTTAATCTTTCTCTTTCTTTTAGGTATGCTGCTTATTTAGCATTTAGTAACTTGTAATTTAAGATCACAGTTATTAGGTGTATTTCTGCATTTTATATATCGCTCCCAGATGCTACAGTATTAGTTTTTATCACTGCATATTTTATGAAATGTCAGCCTTCTGTTGGCTGTTCATGCAGTATTGTTAGTGATCAAAGCCACAACATAAAGGAGAGGAATCTAAACAGTTGGCTTATCTTTGTCCTTCATTGTGACACAATACCACAAAATTACTTTACTATATAAAAGACAAGCAAAGCTTCATGTAGCAGACTCTGAAAAGGTGAACTTTTTGTTGTGCTCAACAAAATAGATAAACTTATCAGTGATTATTTGTGTAAGGAAAGTAAAGTTAGCAATGATATCTTTTCAGTTTGGAGAAAGTTTTCCTCCTTTGCTGCCTTTTTAAAGCACAGTATTCTCTCTTACATTAAAATGTTATTATAAATCTATCCATTAAAACTTTTTGAGATGGAAGAAATGTTGTGTCCTTTAATCTGTATGGTGTATTGTGGAGCTTCTCTGGGATACAATTAATCAAGGCAGGCTATGTAATTTGAAGAGTGATAATTGGGAAGGTAATAGTCTTTACATTATGAAAACTGCTGGTGATTCTCAAGTATATTTGTCTTTCAGGTTTTTTTTTTCATGTGTGAGATTATTTTGAGTTTATCTAAATTTCTGGTTAAAAGTACTAGAATACCAGTCAGCCTTAATTTTTCTTCTCGCCTAAGTGAGTTGTGTATCAGAACTGAAGTAATGAAGTAAGAAAAACTCTACAAGCTCTGGAGATACTCTAGGAATAAAAATCTTGAATGATTTTGATCAGCTGTTGTGTATGCCCTGCACAGCAGTTGGTTCAATCAATTTTATGTTTTGGGATGGTTTTATTAAAACGAGCTGCTGCTTTCAGTAAATCATTGTAAAGATGCTAGCTTTGTATATGCTTTTTGGAGACCTGCAGCTTACTAGAGTCTCTCAACATAAACATACTTAGGCTGGGCTGAATTAGTGACCCCCTTACAATGTGAGGTATTTATCAGGATCGGACAAAACATAAAAAACGAAATATGGTTTCATAAAATGATAGTGGTGAAGAAAGGAGCAAAAGTATTTATATTGTGTTGTGGAGGTCAAAGTCAGGCATAATAATAAACAAAGCTCTGGACAGTATCTCTTAAAAAAGACAATGATGCATACAATTTGATAGAATGTGTTTGTGTTTGTCTTTCCAAATGCTGGTATTGTCATGCTTTTCAGTAACTTGTATGTGTTTATTCTCTCTGAGTGCAGCCATATTTTGATAGATGCTCAGAGATTTTGAACAAACTAACAGTGCTATTTTTCTGCATGGCTTCTAATCAAGACAGCCAAATTCATCCATTTTTTATTTTGCATTATGATTGAGATGGCCATATTCTTCAAGTTTTACTTCAAATCTGGAAGGGATCATTCCCATATACATACAAATGTTTTATTCTTTCTTGATGTGCTTTGAAAACAAAACTGTCAAGTGAGTTAAGATTTGAAGATATTTAGCATATCAGAAACATTAATTATTATTTTCAATTAATTTTGAAAAGTAAAAGTTGGGAAAATAAAGAGTTCTGGCACTAATAAGTAGTTAATCCATCACCTACCTGACAATAGTGTACTCAAAATAGATCATCCTTCCTGTATAAATACCGCATCACACAGAGTCTGCATAACTTTCTTCTCCTTAGCCTTGCTATCAGCATCAAGTTCATGATCCTTCTCCAACAGAAAGAGCTAAACATTCAAAACTACAGGCATAGGACCAGATAAGGCCTTTTGTAATCTGTTTCTGATTTATTAAAGAAGTAGGTCTCCTATTGTGTGTTTTCATCCACTAGTTACCTGAGAATGTGGATTTTACATGTCTTACATCCAGTGGGATTCTGGCTTACTGAGGAAGACAGAAAAATCTCCAACCTGACCTGACTCTGATGAAAGATTTGGACTTGCTGCAAAGACTGTGTTGCTTACAGCAATCTTAGTGTTCACAGCGGAAGAGCTGTGCTCCTAGGAAAGGAAGAGGTACACAGTTATCTAAGCAGTCCTTTATTTAGGTACCTGAGAATCAGGAGGCCAAGTATGTCGACACTTTTCCTTCCAAGTCCATGAGAAATTTAGGTTAACGTGGAAAAAAGGCAAAAAGAAATGAAGGCAGTCTTTAAATTGAGTTATTTTTCCTATACTGATTTTAGTACCTTTCTCTGAGGGTTAAAAAGTCTTTAGTGGGAGGGTAAACATTTTATTCAAGGCTCCTTTTTATTTGTACATCTAAGACTGCTTCAAATACCTGATAAGATAAACAAATGCTAATGACATTTTAAGAGCTAGAAACATATAAGGCTTATCAAGGCAAGTTCTTGTATCTTTACATTGATGAATCTCTTCGATTCCTTGACCAAGCAGTCATGCATTCATTATTAAATGCACAGCTTTCACGTATCCATGTACAAACCTAATATAAACCAATTGCATAGTGACCAAAAGTCTACTCAAATCTTGGTGAAGCATAATACATAATTTGAAAGATGCATTTCTTGTTTCTGTAGTTGGTGCTCTGTGGTGCACAGTTTCAAGATTAGCATGAAGAGGTAGTAAAAAGATGGAATGATAGCTCTTTATTAATAATATATTGCTATTAATTATTAATATAAATTTATTATTAATATATATTAAATATATTAAAATTATTATTAAATATATTAAAATTAATATAAAGTTATTATCTGGATATAATTAAGGTAGTTTGATGCCATTTAACCTGATAGTCTTGAATCTTGATACGCCCTCACACAATAGATACACTTTAGAAACTTAATTTCACTTTATAGGCGTTTTGTCTGTGCATATGCTCAAAATAATTTGTAGATTGGTCCTACAGTTTGTAAGCATGTTACCTTATTTCCATAGAAGAAAACCCTTTAGGATAGTTTTGACCGATTGTCCCACGTGGTTGCAAAGGCATTCTTTACTAGGTAAATGAATACATGGTTTGTTGAGCTTGCAGACAATGCTAGCACCAGCAAAACCAGAGGGGTTTTAACCCTTTGTTAGTGTGCAGTTATCCTCAAATCTCTAACTTGAGGGTTATAAATGTAACTGACAGAGAAAATTGAGTCAAATTCATAGTCACAAGTATCTCAATAAGATACAAATTGTTAGTTTAAACTTGATTCTCTGTTGATGAAAATTGTGTTTCTGAAAGGTATCTGTATTAGTTTACACAAGAGTTATCACAGTGCTTTTGCCTGCAGGATGTAGTAGTCAGGTTGCTGTTCTGTGCTGCAGAGAACTCAACAAAGGTGAAAAGTGCTTATAAACAAAATTATGTACAAGAGATGTTATACTGCAGCCACATATTTAAGGGCTTCATGTTGACCTCATCCTCTTCTATTAACAACATGCTAAACTATTTTGGAACGCTTGCATTTCCATTTTTCTGTGGGTGTTCATCTCTGGGCTGTGGAATTGGCAAAGAGAAAAGTCAGCGAGGTTTCTAAGAAGCTGTCTTCAACATACCTTTTTATTTAACATGCAGATTAGTATTAATGATGATTATGACGGAAACTGTGAGTGTTGACAAGAGTTAAGGCACTTTAATGGTAACAGTAGAATAACTTAGATCTTGTCAAAGCTAATGAAGTTTTAGTTCAGAATTTATTCATAAAATATAAAGTACGAGTGCCAAAGACACTTTTTCTTTTTCTTTTTTGAATGCAGAATCTCAAGTACAGCTTTAATGGCAGGTATTAGAAATTCCTCTAACTCAGTATTAAGCCATGTCAGATAGTGCTATCTTCCCCTCCTAGTTTTTCCCTGAAAAAAAAATGTGCTCAAGGGGAAGCAATTTTGCATAGCAGAAGTTTCTTTCCCTCTATTCTGTATCGACTAAGGGAAAACTACAGTGCTCCAAACTTTGTTGCAGTAGTTTCATTGATAGTGACCATTCATTGATAGCGACCATAATGATGATGATGTCTCCTTAATGTATAAGGACTTAAGATGTAAAAAAAGTGGCAGTGATGCAGTGATTCTTCTGTGGCATCTAAGATCTTTACTGAAAACCTTTTCCTGTACCTCACAGGTCAAAAACAGACCAGTGAAATTCGCAGTGATGTCACAAGTTGATAGTTCATAAAGCCTTGCAAATTAGTGTCCAGATCAGGTGAGGAAAGGGGGTGGTATCATCTGAGGAATAGGAGCTTGCTGGTCAAGTTTTTCACAGAAGTGAAAAGGCGCAGAGCTGGAAGGGGAGGGCAAGGCCCTTGGGCTTGGTGAAGAAGGCATCCACAGGCTCCTTCATCATGATTACTAAAATGGCAGTCTGGTCATCCAGAAGAGGAGTTTGCGGCAAGGGGGTACTTTGTAACTGGGTCAAGATTGTGAGGATTAATGTTTGGATGTGATGCATTAATAAATCACAGTTTACATTTCTTACACATCTGCATTTGTAAGGGTTCCAGCTGGTATCATTCTTTGTGTTAAAAACATGCAAAGGTAAAGATGGATGCTTAAAGTTCAAAAGATCTGCAGATTGCTTCAGTTTGGAGGATTTTAACAATGCTGAAAAAATAAGAATATTACAGAGATTCAGGCTATATTAAATGTTCATTTTGCTCATAGAATGTGTATGCTGTTGAGCAATTCCAAGTATGTACTGGCAGACACAGGTTTTAGTTTCATTGAAGTCCATCCCAACTGTAAGAGCTGTAGTCATGAGATTGCAGTATTTATATGTTCATCAGGTGCATTTTGTTTTAGTTGTGATATTAAAATGTTGCAAATACTATTCACGTATGAATGGAGAGTTCATATTCCTAACTTTTGTTATACTTGGAGGATTTGTTTTTCATCTGAAGTTTGAATATTTTTTAAGAGTCTTCAAAAGAAATGTAACATGTCCAACTTCTGATTTGGGGACCATAAAGGCAGATTTCATAGCAATTGAGAAGGTATGTGTCTGAGGTTGCAAAGGGGCTAAAGAGAAGGAAGATAAATCTTCCTGCATTTAATTCATGTGCCATTTATGTCAGTTAAAGAATAGGTTGCTTAAAGGTGGGAGATGCACCACATTTCAGGGCTCCTTGTTGCATCATCTGCCAGTCAGTGGTGACCTATGACTGTACAGAGGACGAAGTTGCCTTTCTAACTTTGCATCTCATGAAACCTGTAGGGAGAAGGTTCCGAGAGAGGACAGTTAACAGTGATAGGCATTGACCATGTCTTCTGCTTACTGGAGAGCTGGCAAATGCGAAATGTGTCTCCCTTCATAATGGCTAAATTGGAATGAGCTCAGAAATATCTGAACTTTAGGTATGAGAGACTTCCAGACCCAGAAGGACACAAATGGGTGTGTTTGGGCTTGGACACCGAGAACATGCTGGCTGGAACAATGAGTAGGCTTCTGCCATAAATAGCAAAACAGAAAAGATCTGACGAGTACAAGACCTCTAACAGTCTCCTGCTTCCCTCTCCACCTCTTCATCTGTTTTGAATTGCATTCTGGATTTTAAATTCACACAAATGTAGATGATATACAGCAAAATCAGTGTTTATGTAGAGTATATACAGAAAAGGATGGCATATGCTTTTATTGCTCTTAACTTTAGATTTGTAGCAACAAGATGGTAGGAGAAAGATATGGTAAAACATATTCACAGTTCTAAGGTCTAGTAAGGAAGAATTAGATTGTATAAACATACACTGTTTTCCCCCTAGATCTGTGACTGTAAAGGGATAAATTCTTTCCACTCCCCTGACTTTATTTTCTCTTCGGTGTTTTAGATTTTTAACTTAACAATTTGATATTGGATGAAGAACTCTGCTTTTATATGCAAAGTGAAGAGATGATGAAAGTAGAGATGCTGAAAGCTTAGAGGCTAAAGTTTTGAGTTAATGTCTTGGGCAAGGATGGGGGTGTCATTCCCATTCCTCTTGTGATTCGTGAACAGAAGACACTATTTCTCTGCAAAGTCCCTTAATTTTTACATTATAACCCTCTCTTCTCTTGGATAGTCTGACATACTTTGTTTACTGTTCGCCCGCTATTCCTCCAACTAAATTTAATGCTTCATCTCCGCTGAGCACAGGAACACATGACTTAGGAAAGGGACAAAATCAGCAGAAAAATAGGTGGTCTGAGCATTTATGTGTTAAATATGCATGTTAATTAGAAAAAATTAGAAAAAATATGAAAACAGATGTTACATAAATTATTTCAGTCTCATGATAGTAGTAACTTATACACTGACAATAACTTTTGTACGTGCTTATGTATGGGTATGTCTGTTTCTGTATTTTGGAACATTTATGCAACTCCTACACAGCGCTAGAAGAATAACTTCTAGCTTAGGTAGGCCCTCTGAGCTCCACATGTATGTGTGGACCTTTCTCTCCTGTATTATACTATGCATTGAGCTGCTGAAGAAAGGTTTCTGAAAAAGGCATTGCCAGCAGAGTAGGTTGAAACTTAAGACTCATGGAAGGTATTTCAGGTAACTGGCATTAAATTAATGAAAAACATTTTTTCTGCATGTTGATACTGTACTAGTCAGCTGAAATTTTAAAATGTACTTGCAGTCATGTCCTTTATTCTCTGACATATACTATTCTTTACTGTAGTTTCTATTCTCTGACATATCCTATTCTTTACTGTGGTCTCTTAGTTCTCTCAGCTCTTCTACACTAGAAGAAAAGCTTCCTGGGGCTTGCTAGTGAAAGGTAGTCCAGCAAAGACAACTAAAATATTGAGAAATATGTTATCTGAAGAGAGAATTTTGCAAGCGGATATTCATGCTAGAATTCATCTGCTCTTAATGCAGTCGTTTTTTCATCTTATAAAGAAGACACTTCTGACAACCAATTTTCTGATATAAATTCTGATATAATTTGAATAATTACATAATTTCTGTCCACGTTAAAAAAACAGACATATGTGCAGTTCGTATTCTAATTATCACCACCAGAGACTGAAAAGTTAACTTCTTAAAAAATGAAGGCAGTACAACACGCGGTAAAGGGAAATGTTGAAAAATAAAGACCTGAAGCCTTCTGTAAATTTGCAGATAATTATTTCTGTATAACATTCTATTTTTCTAGCTTGATAGCTTTCATATTCTTTGAAACTTTGTACATTTCTGGTTTTGTGGGTTGGTTCTGTGGGGGGTTTTTTAATTTTTGAAAAATCCAGCATATACGGTAGGAAGGTAAAGGGCTGCAAGGAGACAATGAATTGTGGAAGAAGAGGGATAACAATATTTCTAGCAGATTGTTAGTATTGAAGAGTTTTTAAAATAGTGTTCAGGGTATGCAATTGCTATTCTAGCAGATGCATTATGCTAGTAAATGTAGGAGAATGTGGTACTATATGAAAATGAATTACAGAAAACTATTAAGAAATCTTATTTATGTCTTGAAGAGGAAATATATTACCATAAATCCTACTTTATACCAATAAATTCTGTTGCCTACACAGAATTATTTAAACAGGGGGGGAAAAAAAGTCAGTGATGTGTTAATCCTTCACTGCACATGTATTCATTCACATCGAAAGAGTCAGATTGCATGGGGAGAAAAGGAAATTGTATAAAAGAAGCAAAATTGTTCCAGCTGTGTATCTTGAATTTTCAGGAAAAACCTACTTCAGAAATGTCAATATTCAGTATCAAACCCATAGTAGTGATGACTTCTAAGCTGGTTTGAGCTACTGTTCTTCTCTGAGATATTGTTGCCTTTTCTTTGCTAGCTTTGTATATTTTTGAGAGCAGGCTATCTTTAATTTCCCTATCGTCTCCTTGAGAAGTAATTTCCATATTGCAGCACACACAGGAGATTCTGTTCCCCTGGAAGGTATGTCTTTTACTTTCTAGTGGAATAAGAACAACCTTGACCTCTGAGCCCAAACCTCTTAGAATGCCCTGGTCATTTTAGGGAAGTAACTCTGCTGTGCACTAGCACAGGTTCTGGCTTTGGTCAGGTTTTTCTCCACAGACAGCTGAAATTGGTGTAAATCTTCATCATATTTTACTGCTCTTACTGTTGCTGACTTTAATAAAATAATAATGGTAAAATTGTAATTCCAGTTCAGGACATTATCTACCATTAATTTTGTGGTGGTGGGAGGCAGCAGTACATCTGTATTAAGCCAGCCTTTTGTTTTAAGGGTGCATCTGTGCAATTGAAGTGTATTTCACAAGTATTTTGAGCCCCTACACTTTTGCTTCAGTAAAAGATGTGACTGCTGAAATTTGCTTTGCCCATAGGTCATAGTGAAATTCCTTTCCTTCCAGAAAACAGTGGTTTCTTCAGGTAGCATTCCCTGTTATTCCTTGATCTGGTGACCTTCTTCCCAAAATCAAGGACAATTCTGGATGAAATTTGGAGAGAGCAGCTGCTTTGCTTTTCAAAACCACAACCTTACACAATCAGAACTAGACTTTTCCAAGGATCTCTACTACCATTTAGGCATCAATAAATAATTGAAAAGAATTACAAAAGTGCTTGAATGAAATTATGGCATGTCACTTTGTTTATAAGTTCAATACCTTGTATTAACTTAATGGGCCCTAGCAGTGCCGTTGATTTCAGTGTGTCTTTGTTACTGTCCAGGTACAGTTAGAATTGGACATTCAAGTTCTGACATGGCCATTTAGTTCTCTGGATCTGTGGTGAAACATGGATAATTACTGATGCAATAAATCACAGTCAACTTCAGCATTCCCTTTCTGTTTAGAAATTTGGGATCAAAGAACTCTTCTAAGATAAAGGCTGAAGACAAGGATGAAATGTGAGACCTGTAGATGGAAATGGTAAAGCTTTCTGAGTCAAAAGATGTGAGAAATAATTCTCTAAAGATACTTTGGCTTTCAGACATTTCTATAACCATGTTTTTATTGTAAGTTATGGTATGAACAAAACATGAAAGTTTGTATTCTGTGAAAGCTTTATTCAATTTCTGGCTCTTTGACTAGCTGAAAACCTAGAAGATGTTGCAGTCCTTCTCACTTTTTTTTCTTTCAGTATTTCCCACCAAAAAATTGCATAAAGATCCATGCATCCTGCTATCCAGACTGGTCTTGTGCAAGTATATTTCAGAGTTTTCTCATTATTAAATGAAATCATGACAATTAGCATTTTAGACACATGAGAAGAGCTAAATGTTGTATCTCTGATTAAAAAAAAACACTAGTTTGTACACACGCATATATACAAATGCTACATTTTTACAAAGGCAATTTATAGTAGTAAGATGATGTTTGTAATACAATAAACATTTGTATTTCGTGCAGTTCTTTTCTGCAGATTTCATCCTATCCTCATTAATAAATCTCAAAGTACTTTCCACCCCAGCAATATTTGTTAGTATGAGTGGTTTTAATAATATATCCCTATTTATTCATATTTATTAATATGACTAACATTTTCATATGGGGCAGTTCTGTCTCATTCACTTTGCTGTGAAGGGTATGATTTTTGTAGGTATGTGCTTCCATCTGTCAATGCTAGATGATGCCGAATTGAAGGAATGTTCCTTGTGTTTGAAACAGAAGGCAGTGAGGCTCTTGGCTATAACTTAGTTTTTGTTGTGAATTTGTTTCATGATTTCTGATTGGCTTTTGAGAGATCTCTGTCTGGTGTACCAAAAAAAAAAAATAAAAATCTTGTCATAGAAAACTCTGCTTTGGTTGACAATATGTGTGGGAGAGCAGAGGTATCATTCAACAGCTTTAGGGTTTAGTACCCATTGCGTACAATAGAGGTAAATGCTACTTTGGATTCCTGGTGAAAAAGGTGGTACTGTAGTCTGTGCTGCTGAAAATATACTCTGAAGCATTCAGTACCAGTTGACACCTGCAAAGACTAAGGGTGATGCCTGAGGGGTGATGTGATGCAGTGGTGGTCCCTGTGAAAGCTGATGAGTGCTATGCAACCTCACATAAGAGGTCTCAGTGTGAGACTGAATCCCAGAGATACATGGGGGTGGACAGAGATGCTGCTTAAAGAGCTAATATATCAGCTTCTGTTTTTGCATTGTATCATAAAAGAAGCTTTTTTCTGCTAAATGTTCTCTTTTGTTTGTGTGCACGTCTGTTTGCAAGTTAAGCATGGTAGGTAGGGAGAGGAGACACAAGTAAGTGATATAGGAAGCGATGAAACTTGTTGTTTGAAACAGATTCCTATAGAATCTGAGTCCAGGAGTCATCCAGAGAGAGGAATATAGAGGAACATTGTCGTTACTGTGGAAAGTTCCTTCATCTCCAAGGAAAAGGGTTGTAAGGAATGGTTCGTCCTAAGACTTTTAGAGCTCCTGAGACAGCCCGTATGCATAAAGAGCTGAGAAACAAGAGACTGGGAAATTAACTGAATTATGGGGAATAAACACAGAAAAGCCCAGGGTGGTGGTACTGCCTTGACAGTAGTTAGTGCTATTGCTAGGGAGACATTGTAGAGCATTGTTTCAGCAGGTGTAGCGTAAGCGTTGAAGGCTCTGTGCCCGGGTACAATTGCTTTTGGAAGTTTATCTGGAATGAGAAGTAGTGGAGCTTGTCTGTATTCCTCAGAACAGTTTCTCTTAGTCAAATGAAAATTGTACGATAAAAAAAAGAAAAGTGTGTTGTTACTGGAATTTCAGTGTCTCACAGGAGCAACGTTGCCAAGAGCCCTATTAAAATAGGGATTAAAGTGGCCATATAGTATAGTAGCAGCTGATGATGAGCATCTTTCAACATCAGCACATACATTATTTTTCTTGATTACTGTGAAAATATTTGGAGCAAATTTTCAAGTGATATGTGTTTCCAAAACCAGATTTGTAATATCACATATTCCCTGGTTCTCTGAACCTTTACTATTTTGATGACTAGTCCAACAGGAAGGGAAGTTATTACACTAGTTAGATAGCAAGAAAAAAAATGGTTTAAGGTAATAAAAAATGTTCCTATTGCTATGAATAATATACAGCAAGAGTTAACATAGGCAGATGTATCAGGCACTGCATTTCAAAGATTTTCCTTAATATGTAATTTGATTTGCCATACATGCTTACAATTTGCAACAAGAAATGTCAGAAATACACTGTGCCTCTAAAAAAAAATGGTCTGTGCATTAACTGTAACAGTGTAAGATCTGCTGGTTCATTGCATGTTAGCCAACTGCAAAGCAAAACTTTATTCCATATTCTTGTATTGCTCTGGTAGCATCAGGATCCATAACTCTTGAGTATCTGCATTTTTAGGTATTTCTTCCCCCTCACTCATACTGCATAGTTAATATGGAGGATAACAAAACCAGAGTGATCACATTCCAGTGCATGGTGAAACATGTTCAAAGCAGACCTAAAACTAATAATGCTTGAATTACAAACATTGCATTAATTGTAATGTACCACTTCTCATAGGTAGGTACTGGAAGTTACATATCTGGAGAGGGTGAAAGAATAGTTTTCGATACCAACTAGGTAAATAAGATACAAATCTGTAGTTGAAACCACTTTTATGAGTAGTTAACCTCAGTATATGTGAATTTGTAAAGACTTCTGTTTTATGACCAAATTAGCAGGGAATTATTTTCTTGTTGTAGGCAAGGGATGCATTGTGCATGCAGTCTTGTCTTTCAAACAGTGTGCCTCACCTCAGAAAGCAGATAATGCTGGATAACAGTAGAAGAATATTTGTTAGATGTTTCTTGGAATGGGCAAAAGTATATATTGGTCTGCTTAAATCTGAAAAACCTGGTAAACATAGTCTGGTTAGTATTTGTGGTTGGAAATCTTGAAGTGCTTTACAAACAGAAGTGTGTATTAGTCTTACTGTGGTATTTGATTGAGGATGCTGGTCCTCTCTAGGAACTGATCTGAAAAGGGAGCTGAAATGCTGGTTAAGTGTTTCCTTTAGTGCCTGAAGCCTGAACTCTCAAAACTAAATCTGATGAGTGTACAAACTTAGCATTCAGTTGTTTATTAGAGAGATACAAGCTTGTGAACACCTTCAATAGCCTTTGACTGAATCAGGGTCTTCCAGTTTGTGAAACTAAGAGAAATGCCAGAAAATTCAAAATGATAACTGCAAGGGACAGGGTAATCTAGCTGAGCATTTATTTTTCATGTAGTTAGCCAGCAGTTTAGGTAGTACAAAGTGTGTGCTTACAGTGTCTGCATGAAAGTTCATTTCCTTGTTTGTTGTTGAACTTAGCTTCACTTGGAGAACAATTGTCCCTTCCTGGTGAACTCTGGCTCACTGTCACATTTATGGTAATAACAATGTTGAGAAATTAATTCCTTACATAATGTGGATTTTCTGCAGCAAATGGCTCCTACAGGACAATATTAAAATCCTAGCACCCCAATTTCCATGGCTAAGCTCACTGCTTTGGTGATGTGTGGTAACATTAAGCAATGTCACTGTCCGCATAACAGGATTTCCTGGACATTGCAGGGACCCCCTGCAGGATGCTGCAGGATAATGGGGCTCAAGTTACAGAGTTTTTCAGTATCGACTTCTTTGTTCTCACACTTTGCCTATGGCCAAGCAGGAGACATTATCAGCGTTAATGTTCTGGGGGGGAAAAAAAACACCAAAAGTGATGGAATAGGAGCAACTAGGGATGCAGGAGACTGTGTAGCACTGCAGGGACCCGGCTGGATGCCATGGCCACCAGTCAGCAAATTCCTTTTACCTGCTTCCCCCAGCTTACAGGGACTTGGGAACTCCAACATGGTATCCTCTTTCCCATGACATTCTGTGTGTTACTGACACAGCATGTTTGAAGGCTGAAACATTAATTTCTTTCTTCATTTTACAATCATTTAAATGTAAATTAATTTAATTTATTTTTTTTGGGGGTGGGGAATATCTTTAGAAAGTGTTTGGCATTAATTATCCTTGTGTCCCTTTAAAGGCATAGAAAAATGTACAAAAATTTTTAAACTGGATTTTCTAAGAAAAGGCTGTCGCTCCTCTGATGCTGTTGTTTACAGCCAGAGACAGTGCAGCAGCGAGTGTTATTTCCCTGATGAAATTTGCTTTTTTACAAATACGTTCTTTAAATGGAGGAAGTTTTTAAAAGGTATTTTTTGTATTTCTCATATGATCATGTGATGTGTTTATATAATGAGCTATTTCTTGAAGTTATTTTTATTAAATATTGATCATAAAATTGTTAGACAAATGTAAAGCGCTGTTATCAGTACATTTCTGTATCAGAAAGTAAAGATGCTAAAACAAATTCTCATACATATAAATAAACTGTTTCTATACATGAGTGGTATTTGTTGCAAACAAATGGAAATGGGTGCAATTTTAACTGAGGAGTTCAGGGTTTTTTTTTTGTTATTTACTGAGCATTAATAGCAGTGGAAACATTTCTGTTTATAGATGCTGCTTCTCTTACACTGGAGTAATGCAAGTTGCTTTATTATAGATATTTTACTTCTGATAATGGGGAATGTGTTCTCATATACAAATATATATATCTGATTCGATAATCCAGTTAGCATTGTTAGGTGCAGATTAAAAAGAATTTTGCACTGGTAGGGGGTTCTAAAGCCTTGACATTGTTTTAATCTGATAACGAATGGCTTTAAGTTCATGTTCTTTCAGTTGCTGGCAACAAATCTAAACCTGTGTTTTTTGAATTTATGAGGATAAGTCCTGCTTTGGCAATCTTGTAGATCCTCAAGAGAATAGTTAAACAGTGATTAATCATTGTTTCTTCACTGAGTGTGCAGAAAAGAATGGAAAAGCTGCATTTCACACTTCTGAAGCAATTAATCCCCATGATCTTAGCCAGGTTTGTCTTGTAGATAAGTTGGGATACAAAACTGTACCTAATTTATCAATGTATGCATGCCATAAAGTATAAAACACACAATTTATTTCATATCATTTATAGTCAAATGTAAAAAAAGAGTGACTTTGCTATATTCAAGAGTGTTTCTTACATTACCTTCATATAAACTAAGTAGCAGAGATTACAATGGGATTCCTGTTTATTGTGCACATCTGGTGCAGTCACTATGCATTTTCTCATTCACTTGCTGGCATTTTTAGTGATTGTGGCATAAATCACCTTGCTAATCAGAAACATAAGTGACGGGAAGTCATCTCCTTTTTTTGAACAATGGGAAAAAACATATGGCTTCTTAGACAGGACTTGGCTGTTATACTATTTATGTGGCATTATATTCTGTATTTAGAATTTCATATTAATTGCTGTGGTTTGATAGAAGGCATAGAATGCCCTGTGGTTTTGGTCAAAGTATTTGTTTTGTGATCTACTCATGATGCCTTACAAACTTAATATATGTCGTGGATATCAAAAATGGAGCTAAACACGCAGGCTGCATTTTAAAATGTGATAAAATGTTCGCAGACACTTTTTAATCAGTATGAAATGGGTGTCGTGTGTTCTGAGCAACACTATATAGTAGAAAGTTGTTATTAATAGTGTGGCATAGTAAACAAGAGAAAGGAAATAAACATTTGTCATTATAGGGAACATGTATGCTCTAAACCTCTGTACCTGGACAGTATCTGTTCCTGAATTTAGCCCAGAATGTATAAAACCAGTTGCTCTTGGCAGGATTGTATGAAATCAGGCTAGGAGGTGAGACTGGTAGGTTTTGTGAAGAAAGTTTGTTGATAATTGTGGTTCTGAATTGAAATTCCCCATGGGATAAAAAATATAAGAAGATCCCAAAATTATATTAGCATGTGAGGAAGATAATTGCACCCAAAAGCAACTCATGTACAGTATCAGTTTTGTGTATCTAGCTGCTCTTACACAAATATTTTGCACTTCATTTTATGTCACTTATTTTGTGACTTATCTATGACAGTGATGACTCCTTTAGCCAAAGAGTTTATTATTAATAATAATTACTATGAGGAATTTTTAGTAGCCTTTTGAAACAACATATTTATTCATAGCCAGCGGCTCACAGTTCTATTAACTATTTCTTTTAAATAATGAATTGAACAGGTAACCTAATTCAGTAGTGTTATTGACCAAGTTTCTCTGACCAGTGTGGATCTCAAGATTATTGCATAGTACTAATTTCTGAATTGTCAGGACTCTGTATATCTAAAGGAAGATCTTTATTGTATTTCAGGAATATCCTAAATAACTACAAAAAATACTGAATGAAGATTGCTATCAGGATTTTGAAGTTCGAGGAGGCAAACAGGATGTAAAAGAGGCCATCCCAAGTGGGCAGTTATTACTGGCAGCATCTCTCTGTCAATGCAAATTGTGCCTCAGTGGTACTAAAGAGAAACAGATAATGGGAGGATGCAGAGTAATGCTAAGAAGCTCTTGTTAAGCCTTGTAATGGAGGTCTCCGTCTTTTTCACTCAGGTATGGGTCTAAATGCACATTGTATGAATGCTGCTTTTGAAAATTTGTCAGAAAATACACTTTTGCCCAGGTAATTGGCCTGTACTGGGAACTGTGCAAAATCCTGAAATTAACTGACATGATATTTTTAAGATGTCTTGTACAAGAATAGAAAAACTTCAAAAATAACAGGACACGGACCACTTTAATATTTTTAATACTTGCTCACTGTAAGTTTTATGCTGTTTTTTTTGTCATGTTACATAGTGACACTGTCATTTCATTACAAAATTTCAAATTTGGTGTGTCAGTTTTACAGGACAGATTCTTCAGAATTACTCTTGATTTCCTAGTTCTGATTATTTTGTTTTAATCTTCACTCACTAAAAAAGAAAAAAAAACAGCCTAAAACACATGCGCATAAATTTCCCAACTTACTTACTATTACTCTAACATTTTCACAACCGTTGCAAAGTCTGAGTTTAAGATTAGTAAATGCAGTAGCTAGGCTTAAAAAAACATTCACACCTTTCATGGTCTGACATCTCACTGAATGGTCATTAACCTCTCCTCATGGACCTGCCGTGTGCTCATCCTGCTGCCTGCTGAAAGTAGAAATGAAGGGAGATCAGTGGTATTTTAAGTAAGATGATGGTCTTTTCCTGCAGAATTACAGCATTAAAAACTGTTGATCTAACTTAGTGAGTGTTGATCCTTCTGTCTGTTTGCAGGTTTCCCCAAAATGTTTTAGTGGACCCTTATAAGCACCCTTAAGTAAACAAATTAATTGACAGCAGGTTTGATTTTCCTGGTGTGGTCCTATGTTAGCATTTTATTTGGATCAGGAATGTATATTTGAAGCAGATTGTCCCACTGTGCTTCTGTTCATATTGCAGAGTAGTGCTAGCATTGGGAAGAGTCTTCTGGATTAACCTAAATCAGAATTTGCGCACCAGCAAGTGTATAAATGAACTTCTTTTACAACAGCTGTTAGTGGCTTTTGGACCTGAACATGACCAATCCAAATTAAAATCTCTTAAAAGATACATTGTGTGAATACTGATCCTCAGCATTAATTGTTTCATTCTGTCTGCCCACATTGAGCATTTGCTACTGGCTAACATAGGTCGACGTTTGTGAATCTCTTAGAAGTATGGAATGGAACTCTTAACTGGTTTGTGCAAGGCTTGGACTGATCATCGGGCTGGGATAATTAGCACGTTTATCAATGCATATATTTTGAATGGCACAAACGGAGTTAATGATAAGAAGGTTAGTTATCATACTTAAATACTGACTGGACAATTATCTGCTCTCCTTTGACGTTGTCCAGTAGTGAAACTCTGAAGTCTGCATAAAGGTGCAATGATGGAGGTAAAGGAGAAAAGAGATACTCATAAAATTGGGAGAAGGAAAGGGATAATGCTCTTGTAGGGTAAATGTAATACAGTATTTTTCACAGGCAAAACTCTTGTAGAGCTGTAGTCTTTAAGGGAAAACCGTTTCATTCACTTGCATGAGTTATAGACAGAGTTTTTTACTTTATGCTTTTGTGCCTGGCAATTTAGAAATTTGCTCTTGGAAAGAATTAGATGAGATATAAACTGTAGGCTTACAGTTTAAGGCTCTTTTCAAAATGGATAATTGTAGAATTCCCTTCTTTACCCTAAAACCAAGCTTACTTTTGCCCAGCACAGTGTAAGGAAATATTATGCATATCAGACACATTTTAATGAGACACAGTTTAAAATTCCAGTCAGTGAGTTGCGAATTCATCAGCAGAAACAATTTAGGAAGTTCACTTTCTTTGATAAATAGTTACAGACAACTCAGGAGAGGGTTAAAGCCTGTGTTTAGATAAATTCATTCTCCTTCTAATAAGGAGGGTGGATAAAATCGTTTACTTCATTTTAATACAGTTATTTAAAACTTAAATTTTGAGTTTACAACCATCTGTCTCAAGGGCTAAGCTCACTATAAACTATTATAATCATTTAAATAAATAGAGGAAAAAACAATCCGTTCAATATGTTGAATCAATATGTCATGCTTTGAATATCTATATAATTTTCCTCACATTAGGATCCATGGCACATGTACAGTACAATATGGTCTATAAATAGGCCTGGAAAGAATATGGCTGTATCTTGGACTGCAGAGGGAATGATAACGCTCCTCAGAACTTGGTACTTGGTTTTGCCTGGCAGCCGCCTTTCCCTGTAATCAGAGCATGATTCAAAACTTAACCAACTGTAATTAAAAGAAGATAGATTTTAATGGCTCTGATGTAGTGGAGTCTATCTTTGTCATGTCTGGTGTCCACCACAAGAAGAATCTTTATTTGGTGTCTGCGTTTCATTCCCTGCCTGGGAGAAAGACTCTTTTCTCTGCTTTCACCAGTGCTGTTTGTTGTTTTTGCTTTGAAATGATGTAATTATGCAGTGTTCCTGTCCAGTAAGCCTGGCCAAATGAATTAAGCATATATGGCTAGAGGAGTCCATGCTTGTTTTCAGCACCTAATGCAATGGTGTGTATGTGTTATAGAGCACCTACTGTAATCACTTGGAAAATATGGACTGTAACATAAGCTATGGGCCTGCTCAAACTTAAGTAGCTCAGGAGTACTGATGGAAAGAAAAAACAAAACAAAAGAGAAATTGGATGTTGAGACATGGGTGAAATTCATACAAGGACAGCTCTAAAAGATATTTATAGTAACAAAGTTCTAAGTCAGCTTTGTCCAGGAGGAAAGACTTTCATTCTTTTAATCGCTAAGGAATTATTTAATCATTTTTAAGTAGCTTCACAGACTCTAGTATAAAAGTATGGTGAATACTTGGCTATTGTTAAAATAAGTGGCTTTATAATGTTTAAGAGATTCAGTAAATTAAAAATGTAAATTTTGCTTGCATAGTACAACTGCAGTTTAAAGAACGGCACCAGAGTCTGTGTAACTGAAAATACCAGCTTGATTATTGTAAACTGCCCTGGTATTTCTATCACATAGGAAGAGTAAAATTATAACTGTATGGTAGGAATGGGACAAAGGAGAGCAATGAGGGAGCGGTAGAAGCAGACCAGCTCCTGAAGCATATTCCGGGGCTCCAGTCCATTAACTACCAAAATTGAGAAGCTGCCATGTTCTTCTGAGTTATGAAATGAAAAATCCCTTGAGGGTTTGTAGTGACATCACAAACTATTAGAGGTTTCATTTTGATGTCACTAGAATCCCTCGATGAAGTCATGGCCCAGTAATTAATGCCATCTGTATTTATGCTGCAAATAAAAATGATGAAGGATGGATGGGCAGATGAAATTTCTTCATGTTCTGTTTCTCACTGTGTAAGTAACATACCAGGTCAAGGATACTTAGAAAGAAAAAGGCACTATATCTCTTAGATTCTGTACTGGAATCTAAATTAAAGCAAGTGCATTTCTGTTGTTTGGAAGGAGGATATTAGGATTAGATGAGAATATTGAAGATCAAGAAATCCGGATTCTTGTTTCACATGTATTACTGACTCAGGCCATGTGAGCTGGTAAGAGCCAATTCTTGATTGAAACCACACTGAAATCTTTGTGTGCCCTCCCTTAAAAACGTTCCACGTGAAGAAAGAAAAGCATAGAGTTCCATATACGTGGAGTATTTTACACCATTGAAACCTTAACATATGGTTGTGGGTGTCACGTAGCATCCATGTGCCTCACTTTATGTATACATAAGATCAGAGAAACGCTTTGCAAGGTGGTTCAACTCAGCAGTATTTGGAAAGCATTGTGGTTTGCCTAAAAAACAGAGATTTGTTTGGTTTTTTTTTCCCTAAAATAGTGAAGTCTGTTGCTGAGTGGTGGGCACTGTTAAGACACCTAACATCCAAGTAGTGGTTGGAGTGCAAATACTTCACATTCCTATATTAGTGGAAGGAAGTTTTTAGATACCTAATACAGTAATATTTACTGTGCTGCATTAATTTTAGATAAATTTTAGCCACTTGCATACTTGGAACCTATTTAACAATGTTTTGTATGAGGCCGTTCTCCATTTTATTCATATTCGTCTCCTTTTGATGTTGGTAATAAGAAAACCTGAATCATCTTGCTAAGTTGTATGAAATACCTGTTTTTTTTCACCATGTTTTTTTGTTAGCTGGCTCAGGCAAATTGCATTTTTTTACTCTAAAGTTCAAAATTCTACAAGTAGAATGTAAAAATAACTTTTCTAGATATTCTTTAGCTGTTCAGCAGCAAAAATATTTATTTGTTTATCTAGATCTGTTCAGACTTACGCAGGCTAAGACCCATTGAAAGCTGAAGTCTCTATGTAATTTATTTTCAGTGTGTCGTGTAAACTGCTGTGCTGTATATACATTTTATATTTATGTCAGAAAAGGGTTGCAGAGGGGTACTTTAAAACCACCTTTTCGGCTCTGAATAGCTATTGTGTACATATGGTAAGGTACTGCTGCTTAACAATTAGTAACTGCTTTGATGAAACTAAATTACATGTTTAAGTTCCCATCAGGAAGTCGCTTCACATATCTGTATTAATGTATTCAAGGCTCGAGAAGGAAAGTTAATTTTCCAGCTTAAATATTTAATTCAAGCTTAAAATTTAGTCTGTAATTAGAGCTCCCAAATGGCAGGAACATGGAGTATTTGTCCATTTTAATTAGATTGTTGTTTACCTATTAATTATATATCATATCTTGTCATATAGTTTTGATGGTAACAGATGGTGCTAGGAGTTAGTAAGGGTTTGAACAAAATAAGATTTCACATGATTTATTAAGTTGCACTTTATTAGTGAGTGGTCTGCTTTCGTCAGGTTATTCCGTAGAATGAGAAATTTGAAACATTTCACTGATTTTGGTGATTGCTCTTCATGTGCTCTGTGGAAATACTGAACTTCAGCGACTCTAAAAGGTGCATTCTTTTTGTTTAGAGGAAGAAGTAATACTTCTTATGTTTCTCCAAAGTTGCAGCCTCTTATACTACCCACATGACAGTAAGCCTACGTCTTCTTTTCTTTTTTCTGACTGTTGTGCATAAGACTTTTCAAGAGCAATCTCTCTTTTATCTGCGGAGTCTGGAGCAGTTGTTTCAGAGGTGAGAAACCTGACTCAAGTGTGAAACTGTTAGGTTCTGCACAAAATCTCAGTACATTTTCAAGTTTCAGCGGCTTCAAAAACCCCAACATATCCATTTGTTGACTGGTGCTTTCAGAATCCACACATGTGTATGCATACACACGTGCCTCTACCACAACCAGCAAGCATTTAAATGTAAAAACTGAGACTTTTCAGAGTTCCCAGTATGTGAGCATTTTTCCAGTTCTTTGGCAGTATCTACAGCTGACACAGCATTACCTGCATCACAGAACCTTATCTTACCTAGATTCATTAGTCCTCTATGTAATGTAAGTATATTTGTCTGTCTGGGGATGTTTTAATAGAACTAGTACAGGGCAGCTCACATTGTGAGCTTTGCACACACATAAATCATACAGTACCTAACTTGGGAGATTTAGCTTCTCATTTAAATAGTCCCTTTTAAGACCTGGGACAGAAGCAAAGCCAAAAAATAAAGTGAAAATAAGAAAAATCTCTTCTGAGTTAAGACAGATTAAAAAAGAGAGAGAAAGCTTGACATTTTTTTCACAAAAAGTGCCGCCTATTGGGATTTTGGGGCATCCTAAGAGAGGTCAGGAAATGCAAGTAAATATATGACACAAGTGAAAGTTAAGAAGGTGCATAAGTAAACAAGACTGCATAGTACAGGTTGAAGCAAGTATATGTTAACTCTAAGAGCCTTAAAGTGGGGGAGGATTCAGTAAATATGTGTATGAGGTGTTGCGTGAACATTAGTAAATGGACAGTGGCTTTGTGGAGATTCTGCACAGTGAAACTTAGCAAGGATTTTAGGAGTGTGGTGTTCGTTGGTGATTTAGCAGTGATTTGAGAGTATTTGAGATTTAAATCCACTTTTCCATAGATCATTTAAACCATTCACTTTTTGGTCAATGAAAGTAAGAGAGTGGAGACAAATTTCTTAAGTTCATGTCAATTCAGCAGCTCTCTACTACAAAGCTAAGTAAATAAATCATGTTTTGTAGCAGGCCAGTCTTTCTGTTTTCACTGGTTGCTTTCATGGGACCTTGATAGCTTAATCCCTTTGGGGTATAATATACCTGAATAAATAAACATCCTTTTCCTGTAATCCCTTTTTTCTTCAGAGCTAATTATATACTTCTGTCTTCCTTCCTCCTTCCTTGCCAAGTTAAAAAAAACACGAATGATCATCAGAACTGTACCTGTTTCTTGACATTGACCATGGCTTCAAAGAAATGGTAAGAGTCAAGAGTTTTGCTAGTGAAAAGTAAACAGATGGCCGCAGTACACACACTGATTTCGAGGCTTGCTTCAGTGGGCGACTTGACAAACAGTAGATCTACAAAACTGCCTCCTTGTTCTGGCACTCGTTTTGTCCGCGCACCAGCAGCAACAGATGCTTGATGCTGACACTAGTTTGTTTTTTCCCCACATAACTTTGGTCACATACTCCGAGTTAGATTTACTGTGACCTCTCTCTTGTTTCATAATTGTCCCCATCAGCATGGTTGCTACCTTAAAAAGTATTGATAAATATGTCTGTGTTCAAATCAACTGGAGGTGGGGTGCGTTGGGGGAGGTGTTTGGGAGTGTGTATGCATCTTGGAAGTGTTCCCAAGCCAAGGATCGTTTTATCACCACCTACATCTAAAAAGAACCACTATGCTGAAATTGTGCAGTTTGATTAGCTAGGAAAAGCTAAGTGACTTGGCCTATTGCCTCTTGTATGTGTGAAAAGATTACCTTCTGAAAATGTGACCTTTAATCCTCTTTTGCTCAGATACTGTATTTTCCCCTGTGATTTATAGAACTGTGTTAATAACGTAGAAAACTGTATTCAATTGTTAGCATCTGAAACATAAAGTGATTACAAAAGTATTATCACAAGATAGAACTAGTAAAAATATTCTACTTGCTGAGCTTGCACCATCAGAATTTATTTATACATTTTACGC